>NC_046154.1:124215274-124510274 GCF_011064425.1 Rattus rattus | reverse complement strand
AGTCCTCAGTGCCATTAACAGCAAAGGGTTGTATTGTTTTTAATCTGAAAAATTATTTTAAAAACCTTCCCAGGCATGCCTCGTTCTCTAAGTTGTCTCCTGGCATTACGAAAAATGTTTTCCAAGCGCAGAGAAACACATAAATAATCAACCATCTTTTCTTTTTCTGTCGTCTTGGAACTTCTGTTCTCATCCTTCTTTTACATTCGTTTTCTTTTCAGTGCTAAGCATTACAATGAGCTTCTATGATTTTCTCTCTACTGACAGACCCCTCTTCTGCTCCCCCGACCCCAGTCTGTGCCTCAAGGGGTTTAAAGGGTTTAAGATATTAAAATCATCCCCACTCGCTCTTCTCAATATCTGTCTTGAGACTCCTTTAATCTTTAGCTATTAAGGAACTCTCAAATTACAGAAAATGCCCTTGCAGTCCTAAGAATGGCAGTGTGGTATTTCCAGGCTTTCAGTAAACGCCCACTATAAGATGAAAAGAGCGTAGAAAACCGTCTCACTTCTGGGTTCTCTAAAATATCTGGAGTCTCGAACTCATTTATTTCTCTTCTGTATCCTAATAAGTGAGAAGCAGTAACATAAGCCTGCAAACGTCTTGCGAACTTTAAGTGGTTTGGATACTGCCAAAGCAGAGCACTGTTGCACTAATTCCTCCCAGACGAGCTAAAAATAAGCATGCAAGCTATTTTTAAAACCTTCTTCAGAAAGATAAGCCCACGAAATATGAGAGAGATGGGGGAGAATCATATTAACAATAACAAAGCTCACTAGACCATACTCATAACTGCAAGGCAAGGGGGAAGGCAGCCTCCACTAACAGCCTGTGTTCCACTAACATGTTTTCCCTTCCGTTTGCGTCAAGATTTGTAATAGTAGGTCAACGTGAGTGCTTCCAACATCCGTAATTTCATGCAGGTGGGAAAACCACTAAATATACTCCTCCAACTGCAAGGTCTTTGAAGTAATTCTCGTCTAGAATAAAAGGTGAAAAAAATTGCTTTGCTCTTGAGAAAACTCGTTTTCCTAGGCTTATCAAGCTGCGAAGAATTCTGAATCACAAGAAGATGACTGCATAGAGGGAAGAGGTGAAAGTTCCAAAGGGAAATGAAAACCAAGCCTGAATTCATCTCGGGAGGCTGGTCTGCATGCTCTGTCTGGCAGTCATAATTTCACAGGCGAGGAGAACCAGACCAGTGCTTAAAGAGCTGCGATATGCGGAGCCCTTTGAATTGGGAGGAGCTTAGCAGACAAAATGCAGAATGCAAGTGATGTCTCTACAGACTTTGAGGCTGAGGTTTTTATGATTAGGATTCATTTATACCACCACGAGGGCAGCATCCACCCTTCCCCATTGGGACTCCTACTAGACGATGTTAGCCTCTTTACCTTTAATTGTAAGAGAGAGTTTGTATGGTTTTGTTTCTTGTCCTTGTAGCGATTACCAGAAATAATTCTGAAACGTCAATGCGAAGGGTTATAGCATATTCATAGTCTCTGGAATTCGGGACGCAGGTATCATTGCTGGGCATTGCTTTGCCTACCACAGACTTCAGGAGTTTTTGGTTTTTTTTTTTTAATTTTTTCTTATAAATTATCCCTAGAAAGTATTCAGTAAATGTTATATTTAAAAAGAAAGCAAGCATGCATCCCTAAATCTAATTTTATTGGCCAAACTCAAAGCAAACAAAGATGGCTAGACGTTCCAGGTATTTAACCAAGCATCCGTCTCTATGGACATTGCGCTTTTATTGCTCCCATATGAAACAGATTGAGTGAGTCACTCTACAAAGCATCTTCACTCTCAGCCCTCATGAGAATATTGCTTCCTCTGTGACAGCAAAGTGTGCCCAGGAAAACTGTAGGCTGCCTGGAGTTACTAACACAAAGACCGAACCATTAAGCAAGTAGGACTTATCTCCAAAGGGCAGACTCGAGCACAGAGCATCCACTAAAAACCACCACAGAGAATACCAGGAAGGCCGCTGTCTGCTGCTCTCCACTACGTTTCATTGAGCTCTGAGATCTAAATTACTGCCGCTTTCCTCTCTCTTAATCACTTCACAGAAGTCAAGTGTCCTTGGAAGAGACTGCAGAGGGTAGCACACATCTCATCCCATTGATTCTAAATTAATTTGATCTTTTAACTCCCAGCTATTATACTTCCTGGGCTGATAAAAAAAAAATCTTGGTGTAATTTATTTTTCCACAAATAAAACCTGACAGTAGTGGCTTAGAAGCAAAATTATTTGAATACCTATTTCCACTTAAGTAGAAATAGAAAAAATGTTAATATATGTAAGAATATTTTACTATAGGAATAAATATACAAAATCACAATTAATAATTATAATTTGTATAACATGTATTTAATATCTTATGTGTGTCTAGATGTATATTATATACACACAAATATATAATATATGTCTTCAAAAGACATAAGCTTTTGCATATTATATATTGTCTCTGGAAATAGGTGAATTTTAAACTTTATCTTGAAAGTTAACTCTCATGGAAAGACAGAAAAATCTGAGAAGTTAATTCTTCACTTAGCTGAATCACGAGAAATGTTATGTTACCTAAAGCTATTGTTAGATTTCAACAGAGACACTATTGTAGTTTACTAGTGAGTGTTTCACAAACACATGTAAGAATTGCACGACTGTAGCCCTATATACTACCCTAGTAACTACCCTAGTACAACTTCCTGGGCTTATGCTGACTGATGACACAAAATTATAAATACTGTCCAATGTATAATTTTCAAAATATTTAATTCTGTATTTATAATTCCTATGACCCGACAAATCAAAAGCTAGAACATGAAAGCAAAAATAGGAATATATTTCAGTCAGAACAACAGAATGACGCTTCCCCCTTTGAAATTTAAAGTGGGAAATCCCTATGGAAAATACACTCAGTGCAGCAGAACGAACTCATGGTAGGCATGACGAGGTTTTCCCAGAAACAGTTGACTACGATTCCCTGGAATCTCACAAAGATTTCACTTTCTCTCTTCCTTTGAGGTATTTTGATATTTATATAGAAGAGGAACACTGTTGAAGCCCTAAGATCTTATCAAGATCCCCATTTTACAAAGAAAACAGTATTTTAGAACTAAATGGTCGAAATAGCCTTATATAGTAAAGTCAGGCTCACACAGCTATGCTTTTCCATTACCAGGCTATTAGAAAGAGCCTCTGTGGCGAATGCCAGCAGCAAACCACTGAACTGAGAACAGGACCCCCGTTGAAGGAATCAGAGAAAGAACTGGAAGAGCTCGAAGGGGGGCTTTTATGAACAACAATGCCAAGCAAACCAGAGCTTCCAGGGGACTAAGCCACTACCTAAAGACTAACATGGACTGACCCTGTGCTCCAACCTCATAGGTAGCAATGAATATCCTAGAAAGAGCGCCAGTGGAAGGGGAAGCCCTGGGTCCTGCTAAGACTGAACCCCCAGTGAACGTGATTGTTGGGGGGAGGGTAGTAATGGGGAGAGGATGGGGAGGGGAACACCCATAAAGAAGTGGAGGGGGAGGAATTAGGGGGGATGGTTGCCCTGAAACCGGGAAAGGGAATAACACTGAAATGTAAATAAAAAATACTCAAGTTAATAAAAAAAAAAAAAAAAAAGAAAGAAGAGCCTCTGTTTCCACTGACTCTCAAATCCCCATGGCGTACAATGAAGCAAGTACCGCTGGAAACAGTAACGAAGGCGTGGGACCTTCACGAAAGCATCACTCACGTGGTATACTGCGAAGAGGAGGAGGAGGCACGTTGTTAATGGCTATCATGTGAGCCAAAATATCTGTTGGAAGAGAATCCTCAGTCATCTTGGCATCTTAAAAGGCAGCTGGACAGAGACGACTTGAGTGTTAGAGGACCATACTTATCTTGGGAGTGCCACAAAGTAGAACCTCCAAGAATCTTCAAGGTCCTCTCTGATAGGCCAAGACCACAGAATGCCCTTGCTTGCAGTGCTGATGTAATAATAAGGCCTAAGCCAGAACTCTAGTCTAGTTCAGGGGTTTAATGAAAAGGTTGTGTGAGCTACAGGGCTAGGGGAAATGAAGACCAACACTGTAATCCACACGACAGGCACAATTCAATCCAAGTACTGACTATTAGGTTAATATATCTTTTCTGGGTCTTCCATGATTTATAATTCTTTTCTTCCCCACATGGTCTTCACATGGAAAATCAAAATCCCTTTTTGTAGCATCAGTATCAGGAAAGGTGGGATTTTTCTAATCCCCACCAAAGGGTAGAATATCATTTTAATTATCACAGAGCAATAAACTCACACCTGCATACATGTGAGCATATTATGCTGTCGTGTGGCATGCATTTCAGTTGTTTTCTCTAAGTCACAATGACCAAACATAGTTTGAAAGTTGACATGCTGGGACGTGGAGGAGGAGGCACTGTTGGTAGTTATCATGCAAGGCAAACTCCTGGAAAAGAAGACAGACATCTTGACAGCTACAACGCTGTCAGAGGTTACTTTATGGATAAATAATTGATCTAATGGATTGTGCATTCTGTGAATTATCTTTTGGATCCTGAAATAATACTGTGGTATCTACCTTAGGTGATAATATATAAGGAGGAGGACTCGACTCTACCCATATATCTGTGGATCTCAGGGGTTGAACCCATGTCATCAGGCTTTACTTATTTGAGCCATGTAGCAAGCCGTTATAATTTCAGCTTTTCTTTATTTCATATAAAACAAGCTACATACATTGAAACATTTTATAATAAACTACATCCTGCTCAAAACTACTTATTTATTTAATATTCTATGTGTGAGGGTGGGCATGTGGTGTGTGTGTGTGTGTGTGTGTGTGTGTGTGTGTGTGTGTGTGTGTGTGTGTGTGTGTGTATGCAGGTCCATGCACCCATGCATGGACTTCTAAAGGCCGGGATTCAAAACCAGGGGTCTTCCCTTGCTGACTTCTATCTTACTTTTCTTATGTCAAGATTGCTTACTGAACTTGCAGCTCTCTGATTTCCCTGACTGTTTATCAGAAGGCCCTCGAGATTCTTCTTTCTTCTTCCCCCATCTCTGCCGATGCTCACGGCTTTTGCATAGGTGCTGTGGATCTGAACTCAGGTCCTACAGTAACACACAGCAAACACTTAATCCACTGAGATTTTTCCCAGCCTGATTGAGAAAAAAAATGAAAAGAAAATACGCTAAATGAAAATGCAAGTAAACAAAGCATTTCTAAGAAGTAAACAGTGTAATAAAGTGGTTTATTAATTTTATACAAAAATCTATATATCTTCAAGATAATGAGTGCATGTTTGTTTTGAAAACTATTGGTTCATATACACAGCGCACTCCAAATATTTTTGATAAGTTTTCCTGGTGTTTCTAAATCTTTTTCAAATATGTACTAAGAATAATATTATAATCACATGGTTTGTGTCTGATAGACAAGTACATTAAATTATGTGGTTGGTAGTTCCTGGATATTCTATTTCTCAACCACTTATTTGTAAAATATCTTGGGTAAAGCATTGAATCTGCCTAGATCTTCAATAACTCACTACACAGCAAGGATTGTGGATTTCACACAGGTGATGCAAAGATGAAACAAAAGAATGGAGCGAAGGGTCTGACACACAGTCCCTGGATGTGGGAATCACCTTTAATTCATACTGATAATACTATACTGAGGGAAATTTTGAAAGGCCCAATGTGAGTAAGAAAAAGCTAATGGTGACTCAAAAGTCGAACAGTAAAAGGCATGAACTTTCAGAGATGGACTCACTCATTTAGCTGAAATTTTGCAAAATTCCAGATTTAGCAGATCAGAAAGCAATGAATGTCAGCGTGGAGAGACTTATATACACACAAAGAGGTATTTGCTTACCTGAGATCCGACTGAGTTATCATTCAGTCTGTAGAGCTGGTTCTCGAACTAAATGGAGTAAAATTGGAGAAAGAAAGAAAGAAAGAAAGAAAGAAAGAAAGAAAGAAAGAAAGAAAGAAAGAAAGAAAGAAAGGAAGGAAGGAAGGAAGGAAGAAGGAAGGAAGAGAGGAAGGAAGGAAGGAAGGAAGGGAGTGTGGTATGTGTTGGGGAGGAAGGGAGGACGAGAAAGAAAAAGAAAAAAGAAGAAACAAACAAACAAAAACAAAGAAACAAAGTTGAAAGGTAAAAGAGGAACAAACCAAGGAGCTGTTACACTTGTTCAGGAAAGGGATAGTGAAGGCTGTATACACTGAAGCCGTGCTGCTGCAGACAGAAAGAGTGTTGAGCTTTCATGGAAATCAAGGAAAAAAGGTTTTCAGAATGCAGCACTTGTTACTGTATACTTCTCAAAGTCAATTATTATAGGGAATGATAAATCATTTATAATATCGCTACAATAAATAGAGACTAATATCAGCAGCTAGGTACATAACTAAAGTTAGTATACAAAAGAGATACTTAAATGTTCATGTTTATTAAAGATAAATATGGAATTGAAAGAAAACCATCAACATATAAACGTGAGTAGAAAATATGGTTAAAGTAAAAAATGCCTTATTATTTATGTATAAAAACATCATAAAACAATGCCTTCATTGGAAAATGAATGGAACTGAAGGACTTCATGCTAAGTAAAATATGCCAGAAATAGAAAAAGAAGTGTTATAGTATCCCCCACCTATGTATACAAGTTGTACAAGTAAATAAAATCTGGAATAAAGAAGGAAGGACAATTAAGAATCAGCACAGAGGGTAGGGGAGAGGAGAAGATAAGAGAAGGTTTAAGGAAGAGTTCATGCCCATCTACATGTGACACATCCCTGTATGGAAATGTCACCATGAAACCACTGAGTTATTGATTAATAGATATTTAAAAGTAGCGGTAGTCTGGTGGTGGTAACATAGCCGATATGCAGTAGGTACCCTTTAGGTAATGCATTTAGTAACCAAAGAGCATACAAGGGCATAGGCTGGTCTGAGGCCCCTGGTACATATGTAGCAAAAGGCTGCCTTGTCTAGCCTCAGAGGCAGAGAAAATGCCAACACCAACCTGTAGAGAGTTGATACCCCAGGAGAGGGAGATAGCTGGGGAGGGGGAAAGCAGGTAAAACTCTGAGTGGGGAGAGGAAGGGATGTAAATGAATAAAATAATTAAAAAAGAATCTTCACAGAAACTTATCTATAACACCCAATGAGATGGGTATAACACATCAAATTTATTTTATAGTTGAGACACCAAAGTTCATGTAGTTAATTAGTATGAGATCATAGGAGCAGACGTGGGCTTAGTTTTGTCCTTGGTTGTACTTCTTTTTGCTTTTAACCCTTAATGAAAGGACAGGAAGGGTTTGTATTGTATGGAGCTTTCTCTACCCTGCCTTGTGTTCCTGGTGGGTTGCACACTGGCACCCACCCAGGAGTTAGCTTGGATCTGTGCATTGAAGAAACAATCTCTCCCTCTCCCTCTCCCTCTCCCTCTCCCTCTCCCTCTCCCTCTGTCTCTCTCTCTCTGTCTCTCTCTCTCTCTCTCTCTCTCTCTCTCTCTCTCTCTCTCTCTCCTCTCCAGCTATTCTCAAAATGCTTTAGTAATGACTGGGTATACCTAATCCTTCCCCTGCTACCTCAATGCCAAAGGCCACTTATCTGAGCTCTTACATCTCTATGGTTCCATCCTCCCCACCCCCCAAGGATGGTGGTAAAATTTTTTTTCCTGCATCTCTTTATCTATAGGAACCTGGAGGTCCCACCTTTTCCACTCAGCCATTTGTCAACGACATATTTATTGATGGATCTAGAATCATTTGGGGAACAAGACCTTCAGCGTCAGTACTCGAGGATTCGAGATTAAATCTAAATATCAGAACTGCCCAGGGTTGGGCATAGAAATAAATGATTAGGGGAGGTTTAGTTAAAGATAGCACCTGGCTTATTTGTTTTCCCATTCCTCAAAATAATTAAACTATTTTGTTCATGATTTCTAACAATTATTTTCTCCACTTATATTCATGGTGTGAATGACATACCCAATATAATTCTTAGGCATTTGAACACCTGGTCCCCAGCTGGTGACCTTCTAGGGCTACCGAGGAGGTATGACCCTAGTGATATACTAAAGGACGTATATCACCGTAGGCTTGAGATTTAAAAAGACTCTGCATTGATACCTGCTTCCTCTTTGTGGATGAAGATTTGAATGTTCAGCTGCTGGTCCAATACTATGCTTGACTGCCTACTGTCATACTCCAGAACGTGATCGTGATGAACTCATCCCTCTGAAACTATAAGGCACAAATAAGCTCTTCCTTCTATAAATGGCTTTGGTCATGGTGTTTCATCACAGCAATATAAATATATAACCAATTGTCTTAGTCAGGGTTTGTATTCCTGCCCAAATCATCAGGACCAAGAAGCAAGTTGGGGAGGAAAGGGTTTATTCAGCTTACACTCCCACATGCTGTGCATCACTAAAGGAAGTCAGGACAGGAAGTCAAAGAGAGCAGGAACTTGGAGTGGAGACAGGAGCTGATGCAGAGGCCATGGAGGGGTTCTGCTTGCTGGATTGCTCCCCCCCCAGCTTGCTTTCTTATAGAACCCAGGACCACCAGCCCAGTGATGGCACCACTTAAAATGGGCTGGGCCCTCCCTCATTGTTCACTAATGCTGGATCTCATGGAAGCATTTTCTCAAGGGAAGCTCCTTTCTCTGTGATAACTCTAGTGTGTGTCAAGTTGACACACAAAACCAACCAGTACACCAATATAATATTCTTCAAAAAATTATACCTACAAAATGCATGTATAGATACATGCATACAAAATATTGAACTATAGTTTGTACAGCTATGAATACTATTATGATATAAAAATCTTCTTGAGAATGAATCCAAATGAAATATGATTTTATAAAACTAAATTTGTCAAAAAATATACAATTAGAAAACTACTTCCTTTTTAATGATGTATACGTGTATGTGGGTCTATGTGTTAAGTATGTACACATAAATAGAAATACTTTCATAGGCCAGAGGAAAGTGTTGGATTCCTTGAAAGTGGACTTATGAGCACTTGAGAGCCATATGATGTCAGTGCTGGGACCCAATCTCAGGTCCTTTGGAGAACACTGTTAATCACTGAGCTATCTCTCCAGGCCAACTGCTTTCTATTTATTTATTTATTTATGTACTTATTTATCTTTTTGGGGAAGGGGTGATGGGGAAATAAACAGGGTTTATTTTAAATTTTCTTTAATTTTCAAATTTATTTTTATTTATTTATTATTCACTTTACATTCCAATATCAGCCTTCCTTCTTCCAGTACCCCCTCATGCAGAATGCTCCCATTCCTCCCTCCCCTTCTTCTTTGGGAAAGGGGAACTACCCTCTTGGTATCACTAACCAACTATCCCTACTTTCCCTAGCACCTCAGGTCACTGTAGGACTAGGCACATCCTCTTCCAAGGAGACCAGACAAGGCAGTCCATGTAAGGTAACAGGATCCACAGGCAGACAGGCAACAGATTCAGGAAGAGTGTTTGCTCCTATTGTTGGAGGATCAAACTGTTCATCTGCTACATATGTGCAGGGGACCTAGGTCCAGCCCATGCCCCCTCACTGGTGGGTGATTAGGTCTCTGGGAGCCCCTAAGGGTTCAGGTTAGTTGACTCTGTTGGTCTTCCTGTGGAGTCCCTGCCCTCTTTGTGTCCCTCAATCCTTCCCCAACTCTTCCATCCAATGATTGGGTATGAGTCTCTGCATCTCTTTCCATGGACTGCTAGGTGGAACCTCTCAGAGGACAGTTATTTTGGTTCAAAGGTTCTTTAGGTACTTTGTTGTCCTTATCCTTCCAAAGGGAGTCCTGCCTGGCCACAGGAAGTGGTCACTTCTGGATCCATATCCCACCCACACTGTTAGGACTCTCAGCTAGAGTAACACCCCCCCCATAGAACTTCTTTCCCCCATCTCAGGTCCTTGGCACATCCTAGAGATGGTCCCCACCACATTGATAATTTCCTTCTCTCTCCCTTGCTCTCCCTATATCTGATTCCCCTGCTCGATTCGCCTCCCTACCCCCTCTCCCACCCAGTTCCCTCCTTCTATCACTTCCAATGTCTACTTTATTTCCCCTCTAAGAAAGATTCAATCATCCTCCCTTAAACAGTCCTTGTTATATGGCTTCTTTGGATCTGTGAATTATAGTGTAGTTATCCTGTATTTTATGGCTAATATCCATTTATACCTGAAAACATATCCCTTTTCCCGGTTTCCCTCCGAAAACCCCCTATCCCATTCTCCCTCCCTCTGCTTCTATGAGGGTACTCCCTGACCTGCCCACTCCTGCCTCCCCGCCCTGGCTTTTCCATGCAATGGGGAATTGAGCCTTCACAGGACCAAGGGCCTCTCCTCCCATTGATGTCTGACAAGGCCATCCTCTACTACATATGCAACTGGAGCTATGGACCGCTCCATGTATACTCTGTTACATGTTGGTGGTTTAATCCCTGGGAGCTCTGGAGGATCTGACTACTTGATATTGTTGTTCTTCCTATAGGGTTGCAAACTCCTTCAGGTCCTTCAGTCCTTTCTCTAACTCCTCCATTGAGGTCCCTGTGCTCAGTCTTATGGTTAGCTGAAAGCATCTTAATCTGTATCAATAAGACTCTGGCATGAAATGCCAGGGTGGAGAGGCAGGAATAGGCAGGTCGGGGAGTACCCTTGTAGAAGCAGGGGGAGGGAGATACCCATATCTGGCTCCTGTCACCGAGCACTTATTAGTGTCAGCAATAGTGACTGGGCTCGGTGTCTGCATATTGGATGGATCCCCAGGTGGGGCAGTCTCTGGTTGGCCTTTCCTTCAGTGTCTGCTCCACACTTTATCCTCATATTTTCTTTAAACAGGAGCCATTCTAATTTAAAAATTTGGAGAGTAGTAGGAGGCCCCATCTCCCAACCTGGGGTCTTGTCTAACCTCTGAATATGATCTCTACAGGTTCTCCCTCCCCTTTTTAGGGAGTTTCAGCTAATTATCTCTGCTGGGTCCTGGGAACCTCTTGCTTCCCTGTCATCGGGGACCCTCCAGTGGCTACCCCAAGTTCCTCATCCCCCACTGTAACATATTTTTATTCAATTTTCTGACACCCTGTACCCCTCTCTTGTCCCCTCCAATACCTGATCCTACCCCCTCTTTTCCCTCCCCCTTCTCTCTCCCTCCCAGGTCCTTTCCTCTCTCCATCTCCCATGATCATCCTGCTCCCCACTCTATGCAGGACAGAAGCATCCACACCATGGTCTTTCTTCTTCCTAAGCTGGTCTGTGAATTGTATCATGGATATTATGAGCTTTTGGGATAATATCCACTTATCAATGAGTACATACCATGTGTGTTCATTTGTGTCTGGGTTACCTCACTCAGAATGATATTTTCTAGTTCCATCCATTTGCCTCCTTATCATAGTAGTTGTACAAACTTGAAGTCCTCTCAGCAGTGGAGGAGTGTTTCCCTTGCTCCACAATCTCTTTGTAGCTTGTGCTGTCCCTTGAGCTTTTGATCTGATGAGTGTAAAATGGAATCTTACTGTGATTTTGATGTGCATTTCCCTAATAATGAAAGATTTTGGGCATTTCTTTAATGCTTCCCAGCCATTTGAGATTCCCCTGTTGAGAATTCTCTGTTTAACTATGTACCCTATTTTTAAATTGGGTCATTTGGTTTGTTGATACATAACTTTGTGAGTTCTTTATATGTTTGGCATGTTAGCTCTCTGTCAGATGTAAGGTTGGTGAAGATCCTTTTCCAATCTGCAGGCTGTTGTTTTGTCCTATTGACAGGGTTATTTAACTTACAGAAGCTTTTCAATCTCATGAGGTCCCAGTTATTAATTATTGATCTTAGTGCCTGAGGCACTGGCGTTCTGTTTAGGACATTATCTCCTGTGCTGATGAATTCAAGGCTGTTCTCCATTTTCTGTTCCATTAGATTTAATGTATCAGATTTTACAGTGAGACTTTGACATACTTGGGCTTGAGTTTTGTGCAGAGTGATAAATATGAATCCTTTTGCATTCTTTACATGCAGACATCCAGTTAGACCAGTATCATTTGTTGAAGATGCTCTCCCTTTTTCCGTGTTATAGTTTTGGCTTTTCGTCAAGAATCAGGTGTCCACAAGTCTGTGAGTTTATTTCTGGGTCTTTGCTATGATTCCATTGATCAATCTATCTGTTTCTGTACCAATAACATGCAGTTTTTATTACTATAGCTCTGTAATACAGCTTGAAATCAGGGATGGTGATACCTCCAGAAATTCTTTTAATATTTGGGATTGTTTTAGCTATCCTGGGTTTTTGTTTTTCCATGTGAAATTGAAAATTTTTCTTTCAAGACCTATAAAAAATTGTGTTGGCATTTTGATGGGGATTCCATTGAATCTGTAGATTGCTTTTGCTAAGATGGTATTTTTCACTATGTTAATCCTACCCATGCATGAGCATAAGAGACCAACTGCTTTCTTAAAACATACAAATAAATTATTATTTTGTATAATTTACTTATTCTATGTCCAGCAACACCAGAAGAATACTTTTTACCCACTCCTTATTATAATAAATATAACTTTGGTGATAAAGGCATAGAACTTTAGTAATGGAAGATGGAGATTCAGAATAATCTTAACATTGTCAATACAGATGATTAAAATAAGCCACATGTCAGAAGACATCGGCTGATCAGAAGAATAATTAAACATTTATTCTGGAAAGCCACTGAGATTCAAAAGCCTGGTGTGATGTGCTAGAATGGAAGCTCCCTGCCAACTTCCTGATAAAACTATTTGAAGCACATTTACTACATTATAATTAAGAGACTTTTAAAATATTTTCTTCAACTACATTTTAAGCTACTTTTTCTTTATAAGTACTTACAGGCAGATGGAGGCTCCTCATAGAAGTTAGTTCTATGATGAACAAAATAAAGACTATAAAATGTTTAAATTATTCAGGTTTTTTAAAAAGGATTGCACATTAAAGCATGTTTCACTAGATGTTAGTGTCCAAAATTACTAATGTCTATTCAAAACTCTCTATGAAAGTCACAAAACCATTTATACTCTACTTACAAACCACCTCCTTCAATTTACTTGATCAAAATTGACCTCAGTAACATTGCAAGAGATGACTAATTTAAAGCAGTGCTGTGAGGATGTCTGTTCTCAAGAAATAATAGTAGAATGGCCAACAACATCTATGGGCTGTATTCCACTTGCCAAGCCAAGTGATTTCCATGTGTCATCTGCTATTGAATTTAATCAATGCAAGAGTCTTTGCAGCAGAAACTGATATTGTCCCCATTTTGTCAATTAAATAAAGTCTGGATTATGTTAAATAAATTTCTAAATTTTCCAGTCACCAAAACACAGTTCCATTATTGACACCCAGGTTCACTCCGTTGCCTGTCAATTCAGCACTGGTTCTTGTAAAACAAAACAAGTTCAACAACAGTTTCCTCAGAAGTAATTTAAATGGTAATATCTCCTGTTAGAAGAAAAACGCTAGCATGTAACCGTTCATCAGTAAGGCCTTACCTGGTTGTTCCTGCATGCTGTAAACACTGGCTCTCACTTTCCTTCCTCAGCATCACTTTACTGTAACAAAACTTTGCTTTGCAGGTGTCCAAAGTCATCTGGATTTAAAAGTGAAATACTTTATACTCACAAAGACATGAGCCATGTTTCCTGGTCTTAGAGGAAGAAGTCCATTCTCTTTTATTTCTCATCATCTTGCATTTTCTTTAGTATGACTTAGATATTCCCAAATATTCAATCGTTCATACTCATAACTACTTACGGAGGTGCTGTGGAAGGAGGAGCTGCCTAGGTATGAATGACTAGTAGTACTGCTTTTAAGCCTGTAGCAATGCTATAACATCATGGTAAAATGGCAGGAAGTAAGAAAACTGCTCACACTGTGACATCCAGGAAGCAGAAAATTGCAAAGAGGTAGGGTCCTAAAACAACGTGTACTTGACAAAGGCATGACCCACTTTCTTGAAGAGACCCACTGTCAAATAGTCCACCTAGTCATTATCAGTGGATTACTCTAGTGACAAAGTTGAGTGTCTTGATCGAAACAAACTTGCAAAGCTAGCATTCAATTCTTTATTTAACACAGGAACCTCTAAAAGGTATTATTTTAGATTCAAATCATAGAGACCCCAATCAAAAGTCCTGTTTTGACCAAACCCTGTCACCTGGCTGTTGTCCCTTTTCATATATAATTCGTGAATGAATATGATTTTCACCAGATCTATTGCCGTACTTCCAATATTGTATCATAAGTGACTTTTTCCAATACTATAATCTCAGTATTTTATTCAATATTCATACATGGATATAATCCATTTGGATCAAATCCACTCCAATTCCATCCCCTCCAATTGCTTTCCTGTCTCACTACCACTATTTCATCCCAACTTCATGTGGTCTCTTGATTTTAGTACCAAGTCTATTTTGCTGCCTGTGTGTATATAGGTATAGGGCTGGAGCCTAGGTGTTCTCTCAAGGGCTGCATCTATGTAAACTGGCTCCCGCAGAAGATCAGTTCCCTGTGAGATCATTTCCAGAGAATCATGATGTATTGTAGACATCCATTCTTCCCGACTCTTCCAGTCTTTCTACCTCCTCTTGTGACAGCTCAGCCTATGGGAAGATGCTGTGACAAGATGTCCCATTTACGTCTTGAGTACATTGAGTACTACATGAACTCTTGTACTCTGTGCAGGTGACTGGTTCTGCGTCTTTGTATTAATCACCATCAACCACAAAACTGAAAGTACCTTTTAATTCCTCCAAATGGGACCCCATTCTCAGTTGAAAAGTTTGCTGCTAGCATTCACCTCTATATTTGGCATGGTCTGGCTGACCATGGTCTGACCCTCTTAGGAGACAGCTATATCAGGCTCCTGTCAGTATACACTTCTTGGCTTCATCAATAGTATCTAATTTTGGTGGCTGTGTATATATATATGGGCTGTCTCCCCAGGTGAGGCAGGCTCTGAATGGCCATTCCTTCGGTCTCTTCTCCAAACTTTGCCTTCATATCTCCTCCTATGAATATTTTTGTTCCCCCTTTTAAGAAGGACGGAAGCACCCACACTTTGATTGTCCTTCTTCTTGAGCTTCATGTGGTCTGTGGGTTGTATCTTGAAAGGAATTAGAGAAAGGATTGAAGGAGCTGAAGGGGCTTGCAACCTCATAAGAACAACAATACCAAACAACCAGAGCTCCCAGGGACTAAACCACTACTTAAAGAGTACACATGGATAGACCCATGGCTCCAGCTGCAATGTAGCAGAGGATGGCCTTGTTGGGCACCAACGGAAGGAGAAGCCCTTGGTCCTGCCAAGGCTGGACCCCCCAGTGTAGGGAAATGTCAGGGGGAAGGTGGGAAGGGAGAGTGGTTGGGGAGGGTGAACACCCTTATAGAAGAAGGGGAGGGGAGGGGATAAGGGGCTTATGGATGGGAAACTGGGAAAGGACATAACATTTAAAATGTAAATTAAAAAATATCTAATAATTGAAAAAAAAGAAGGTACCACTCATGTCCTCCTGATTTTCCCTAACATCATCCTATTGTCACTTAGATTTAGCATTTTCAAGCCTGTAACTTTGATGCACTGTATACTATTTGAAGTTGCTTAGAGATGTGTGCTGAGTTCTGCTTTTCCCCGATTTAAGGAAAAACATTTTTCTTCTTTCTTTACTGCTCTAGTCTTTCACTCTACACTTCCACAAATCACTATAATTTGCACCACATAGTACACTGTCTGTACAAAGTATCCTGTAGTGACTTCTGAAATGGTCTGTAATATTATAAATCATTATGCTGTTTTAGTAAGAAATGTTTAGGTAAATAATTCACTGTTGTGCGCTTTCTGTGTACTGTTTTACTGTTCTGAATAAAGCTTGTTAGTGGCATAATTGTTCATTAGCAGTCTCTTCTTTCTTTCTATTTTGGTGGCATCTGCTCTTTAAAACTATTTTCTGCTAACCATATTCAATGTATTTGAACACAGTACACATATGTTTATATATGACATGTAGTTGATAATACCTTAAATATTTTTATTAATCACTATTTTATTGTATGATTTCTGCAACAAATATATAACAGTTTGATGGATAATGGGAAAACACCTTAGCTGAAACAGTACAGTAACTTCATTAGACAAACTATAAGAGAGAGGCGCTATCCGAGAGAAGTCTGACGAAACATGGGGTCACATCAATTCTGATTCTTCTCTATTTTCTGTGATATCTCAAATTGTTCCTCAAAACTGCACACTATTCTCAAAAATCCTTAGTTATTTTTTCATTACTTGAATTCCTGCTTCTCCATAATCAATGCTATCAGTCACCCTTAATCAGGAAAACCAAAACCGTTAAAAATATGTGGAATCAGGGTTTTATTTTGGGTAATTCAATTTACACCGTGAGAGCACCAATATAACTCATCTACTCCCTTGTCCCTTCTTCAGTTATCTGGATTCCATGACCCCTAATGTTCCTAAGCACACTAGAGAAAGCTCCCAAATCACTATCCATGACACACTGAAGAGATTAGAGGCAACAGTGATGTTTAAAATAATACCTGTGTGCCAGCTCCAGTAACTTACTTCCAAGTACTCTGTAAAATAGTCACATAAATGTTTTTAAAAGACAGAATTAGTGATTGTGGTAAATCTCAGTTGGTAGAGCATTCGTATAACATCAAGAGGCCCTGGGTTCAAGCGAACAGCATGAAAAAGACAAAAATTAATAGTGCAAATTGCAAGAGTAGTAACAAAGCAGGACAGTAAAATCTGAGCAAATGTTAAAGCATATGAAATATGACCAATGAGAATATGCTTGTTACACACAGATCTGTGACATCCCAAAGTATGGATGTCAGGCTGTTTTCTCAAAATAGGATTGTCATGGAAATAAACAGGTTAAAATGAGGATGTGAAGCAAATCCTGACACAGCATGGCTATAAAACTTGAGATTTTGGTCATGACTGTGTATAGAAGAAAGGCAATGTGAAAATAGACAAGGAGAAGGTGACTATTTAACTGACCCATCTACAAATCTCTACGGAAAACTGCTCGCAGACAGCAAAACTGAGGAGATGGTGAAGGATTTGTGGAGTCAGCTCAGTGGTGAGGCCTCTACAATTCTTTCTGAGGCTTAGAGTTTAGTTCCCAATACCCACATCTGATTTCTCACAGCCATCTGTAACTCTAGTTCCAGGGACTCTGACATCCTCTATTGGCCTCTATATAATATGGATATTATATATATACATATATATAATATATATCCAATAATTGTATATTCTTTTTACAAGAAAACTAAAATGATTGTGAGTTATTTCTATTATTTAGAAGAATTTTTAAATTAAAACCTATTTTGATCTTCCTAACTCCCTCCCCCAAATCCTTCCAGCTCTTCTCCCCTTCCCTACCCACCCAACTTTACATTCTTTCTCAAAACGAAAGCCCAATATAACAACAAACCCCCTAAATCCAAAACCCCAAATAATCCCCCCAAAAAAACCATGCAACCAAATAAGGTAAACACAAAAGCTGTGGCATCCATTTTATTATGTTGGTTAACACTTTGAACATGAGGCCTAGCCTGGAGTAGTTGGTACAGCCTATACCATTCCACTGGAGAAAAATGATTTTCCTCTTTCCCGGCAGGCATAAATGACAGTTCAGTTGTTAACCTTTAACCTAGTGGCTGCAGAGATGGCTCAGCCATTAAAAGCCAGGCTCACAACCAGAATAAATGTCTCTTAAATGAAGGAATTCCTTCCACCCTTGAGTGTTCGAAGAGAACCTGGCACTGCTGGAACCTTGATGCCTCCAGAACTGTGTAATAATTAATGACACTGTTTTAAATTAACTAATATTTGGTATTTCATTGCCACAGCCCTGGGAAAGGCATATGTTACCCAGATTTTATTACATAGTTCAGAATACAGCCTCGGTCATGTCATTTTAAGGTATTCTACATTTTAATTCAGTATGGTGCACAATCTATGAAAGCTCTTATGGGACCCAAGCCCTTGCCTACCTTGCAATTGCTTCAGATTTCTACAGTATCATGGCTGTACCCTGCAGCCCTCTTTTTCCCTCACTGTTTTTCTTCTAGACTCACCCACATCTTCTTCCTTATTTATCAACCACATCAGGTGATTCTCTTTCTTGTACTGACCCCTCTCTTAGCCCAAATCTATACCAGAAAACAATATCCAAAGAAGATAGAAAGACCACAATTACCTACTACACATTATGGAAACCTAGACTTATAGTACTTTAAACATTTTTTGCAGTTTTCACCATTTTAGATAGAAATCTTCCTAAAATATATCTTTAGAGTTAACTAACACTTTTGGGTTACTTGATGATCCTGAGTCAGGATTGCTTATACCACAGAGTGTGTATAACGGTGTGTTGCAAAGCAATTTAGCCATAAGGCTGTCACAACTTGCTAAATGGACTCATTATTTAATTCAAAAGACTCCTGACTTTTACATTTTAATTCTATTTGTTTCATTTTGTTATCTGCTGATGTGGCAATTCTAATTTATTTTTCTGAATAGTGTTGTCCAAGGCTGCCAACTAAACTGGCTTATAATATTGTGTATAAACACTCAGATGCCGTGCTGGAAGTCAATTCCTGGAAGAACCTGTTGCCTAGCAACAGATGCAAGGTCAGGTACAGAGAAACTATGTCTACAGAGGCCATGCCCTTTTCATTGGAGCTTAACGGCATTGATTGGTTGATTGGTTGGTTGATTTTGATTGATTGATTGATAATATGAGAGTGGTTAAATGAATATATTGTATATGTCTATCGTGTATGTATGATATGTTATATTCAATCTGCTCCTTTAGTTAACTGATTAAAAGACTGGTTGAACTAAATGACCCCAAAAGCCTACCATTACTATGGCTAGTCTTAAACATACTTAATAAAACTCATTTTTTTAATACTACTATTATGGTTTTTTATCTACTTTACAACAGATTGTAAGCAATTTATTGTTTTTCACACATGTGTGTGTGATTCTTGAATTGAATAAAAATTAATTAAATGTTATATATATTTGACAACTTTGTGAAAATGAAGTTGTCATTTGTTTTGACTACTTCTTTATAAACGAGTGGTTCTAAGTAATTGTTATGCCATTTTCAATTAGTAACTAAAGATTTGGAACATATCTTTAACAGAGTGTACTCCCTTGGACAAGTGAGAAACTAATGCATAGTTAAAAAAAAAAACTACCTCCTACTGAGCCAGCCGTGCTGTGACTTCACAATGAAAAGAATTAAGAGACTCAGGAAGCAGCATTAGTATGGCACAAGGTTCCATACCCAGCATCAAAAATAAAATCATGGTATCCTACTGTAATGCAGCTGTATTCCAAAAAAAAAAAAAAAGTCTATGCTGAATTTTCTATAATTTTCAACTATTCAAAGAAAAAAGTCACTTTCTTGTAAGGTTTCTGCATAATTAGACCATTTGGTCTTAATATTTCTTCAGCATGAGGTTGACGGACAGAAGCTTTTTGAGAGAGCCACACAGTAATGAGGAAGTAAGTAGGCTAGTAGTAGAGACAGCTATTTCAGAATGCATTAAAAACTGCATGAATTATTTAAATAACTAAAACATAGTCTCAAAGTTATACTTGTTTCATATTAAATTATACTTATTGGACTGAAATTAAGTCTAAAGTATATTTAGATTGCCAAATTTGGAATGCCATACATATTTTTTAAAATTCTGAATGCAAGAAATCTAGGGAAAAATACCATACATTTGGTCAAAGGAAAAAAAAATACTCTGATACCATTGTGACAAAACATTGAAAAGGACTGCCAAGCAGAGAGGTTGACTGATGGTGACCCTAGCTGAGATGTCTGTTCTTAGCTATATTTTCAGAGGCATCAAAGTCATTCTTCAGTCTCTTGGAAATTGTCAAATTTGTCTGGAGTTGCTGTTACTTCCAGCAATATCTGTCTATTCATGAAACCTTAAAAACCAAAAAGCTACCAATAAGCTTCAGCCTTTGAATTTGCTCATCAAAGAGAAGTCATTTTCCCCTTTTCATCCCCTAAAAGCATTTAGCTCTTTTGTAAGTTCATTGAATTATGCTCATTGCAATAAAAGCAAAATTCGGAATGAGCTGAAAATGTCAGACTATTGTGCTATGTTTGTGCGTTAAATGTGCATGAAAAACATGTGCTGAAGACTTGGCCCCTGAATGCCAAGTATCCCATGTGATGGGAGGTGATTGGATCTTGAAATCCATAAGTTAATTAATAGCATAATTTATTGGTGTACTCTTACTTTCAAAGCATCATTGAGAAGTAGTGAAACTAGGAGATAGGATGTGTTGAAGAAAGCAAGCCCTGGCGTATGCTTTTGAAGGGCATATTGTGAAGGTGTTCTACCTCACAAGCCCAGTCAATGAACTAGTCAGCTCTGGGTTACAGTCTATAAAACTGTGAGCCTAGGTAGAAAAACCTTGTCAGACATTTACTAACAAAGATAAAATGCTATCTAAGATGGAAAATTGGTCCCAAGGGTGGGATTTTTGCTGTGACTATTACTACTGATAATGTGAGTCAGAGGCCTACTCTCTACCTCCTGCAAAGATCTGCAGAAGTGAGCTAGAAAATAATCTAGAATGCTAGATGCTGAGCTTTCTAGATGAAATTAATGGGAGCACAGGAGACCAGAGTCTTAACAGGAATAAGAATAGTAAAGACTGGGTTTATGATATATCAGATGGTAATAAGGATTCTCTTGCAAATGAGGCTGGAGTCCATTTGTGTTACAATGTGGCAAAGAATGTATCTGTATTCTATCCTTGTCCTTAGACTTTCAGGGAGGCAGAGTTTAAAAGTAATAAGCAAACTAAGTTAGGTATCCTGGAATGTCACTGCAACACTGGTACTTGGAAAGCAAGAGTATAACGGTTGGGAGATAGGAAGAAGACTGAGGTAGAAGAGTGGTGGCATTGTAAATTCATAGCCAGTATGAGACAGATCTAGAGATTGAATCTAAGAAGACCTAAATAATCTTTCTGAGTTCTGTGGACTGAATTCTGGGTGTTCTGTAATTTTTTTGCTAATATCCACTTATTATTATTATAGTGAGTAGATACCATGCATATTCTTTTAGGTCTGAGTTACCTCACTTAGGATGACATTTTCTAGTTCCATCCATTTGCTTGCAAAACTCAAGATATTCTCATGCATAATATATGAGTAATATTCTATTGTGTAGATAAACCACATTTTCTGTATCCATTCTTCTGTTATAGAACATCTGGGTTGTTTCCAGCTTCTAGGTATCACGAACAAGGCCACTGTTTGTGGAACACATGCTTCTGTGGCATGGTAGGGCATCTTTTGGGAATATGCCCAAGAGTATTATTTCTAGATCTTCAGGTAGATCTATTTTTATTTTCTGTGGAATTCTAGATTTGTTCCAGACTGAAAATGTCCCACCAGAATAGAAGAGTGTACTATTTGGCAGTATGTGCTGTCCATGAGATTTTGATCCATTCTGATTGGTCTAAATGTCAGGGGTTGATTTGAAAACATTTCCCTGATCACTAAAGCATACTTTACTTTTTTGAATATTGTATTTTTTTATTTACATTTCAAATGCTATTCCCTCTCCTGGTTTCCTTGTCCATAAACCCATTATCTCTCTCTGCTTCTATGAGGATGCTCCCTCACCCACCCATGCACTCCCTCCCACCTCTGCTCTGACATTCCCCTACACTGGGGGTCCAGCCTTGTCAGGACCAAGGGTTTCTCTTTCCATTGGTGCCCAACAAGGCCATCCTCTGATACATATGCACCTGGGGCCATAAGTCCATCCCTGTGTACTCTTAGAATGGCAGTTTAGTCCCTGGGAGCTCTGGGGGGTAGGAGGCCTGGTTCAGATACTCCTTGGGTTGTACACCCCTCAGCTTCAGTCCTTTCTCTAACTTTGTCCAGGCCCCCGTTCTCATTCAATGGTTGGCGCAGCATCTGCCTCTGTATTTTTCCATGCTCTGGCAGAGCCTCTCAGAGACAGCTCTACCAGGCTCCCTGACAGCATACACTTCTTGGCATCTGCCATGGCTTTGATGGTTCTTGAATGGATATCCAGATGGGACAATAGCCTTTCCACCGCTCTGTTCCACACTTTGTCTCCATATTTACTCCTGCGGTATTTTGTTTCCCTTCTAAGAAAGAAATGAAGCATCCACACTTTGGTCTTCCTTCTTCTTGAGCTAAATGTGGTCTGTGAATTGTATCTTGGGTAATCTGAGCTTTTGGGATAACATCCACTTATCAATGAGTGCATACCATATGTGTTGTTTTGTGATTGGGTTACCTCACTCAGGATGATATTTTCTAGTTCCACCCATTTGTCTAAGAATTTCATGAACATTCTTTAAGTGCTTCTCAGCCATTCATGATTCTTCTGTTTTCAATTTTCTGTTTATTTCTATACCCCATTTTTTTGATGGGGTTGAAATTTTGGTTGTTAGCTTCTTATGTTCTTTATATATTTTGGATATTAGCCCTCTTAACAGATGTGGGGTTAGTAAAAATGTTTTCCCAGCCTCTAGGTTGCCATTTTGTCCTATTGACAATGTTCTTTGCCTTAAAAAAAGCTTTCCAGTTTCATGAGGTCTTATTTATCAATTCTTGATCTTAGAACATGAGCCATTGGAGTTCTGTTTAGGAAATTTCCCCCTGTGCCAATGAATTTAAGGCTCTTCCTCACTTTTTCTTCTATTAAATTCGCTGTATCTGGCTTTATCTTGAGGTCCTTGATCCACTTGGACTTGAGCTCTGTACAAGGTAACAAATATTTTCATTTTTCTACATATAGACTGTCAGCTAGACCAGTACCATTTATTGCAATACTTTGTTTTCCATTGTTTTAGCTAATTTGTCAAAGATCAAGCATCTGTAAGTGTGTGATTTTACTTCTAGGTCTTCAATTCTATTCCATTGATCAATGTGTCTGTCTCTGTACCAATACTACTCAGTTTTTATCACTATTGCTCTCTAGTATAGCTTGAGGTCCTGTATGGTGATTCTCCCAGAAGCTCTTTTACTGTTAAGAATTGTTTTCACTATTTTAGGTTTTTTGCCTTTCCAGATGAATTTGAGAATTGTTCTTTCCATGACTTTGAAGAATTGTGTTGCAATTTTGATGGGGATTTCATTGAATCTGTAAATTGCTTTTGGTAGGATGGCCATTTTTACTATGTTAATTCTGCCAATCCATGAGCATGGGAGATCTCTTGATTTTCTGAGATCTTTGATTTCTTTCTTGAGATACTTCATGTTATTTTCAGACAGATCTTTCACTTGCATGGTTAGAGTTACCTCGAAGTATTTTATTTTATTTGTGGCTATTGTGAAGGGAGTTGTTTCCCTAATTTCTTTCTTAGCTTCTTTATCATTTGTATAAAGGAGGCTACTGATGTAGTTGAATTAATTTTATATCCAGCCACTTTGCTGACATTGTTTATCATCTGTAGCTCATTGGTAGGATTTTTGGGGACGCTTATATATACTATCATATCATCTGCAAATAGTAATACCTATACTTTTTATTTGTCAATATGTATCTCCTTGATCTTTTTGTTGTCTTACTGTTCTAGCTAGAACTTCGAATTTTATATTGAATAAATATGGGAAGAGTGGGCATCCTTTTCTTGTTCCCAATTTTCCTGGAATTGCTTCAAGTATCTCTCCATTTAATTTGATACTGGCTAAGGATCCAAAGGACCAAAAATAAAAATAAAAAAGTAAAAAAAAAAAAAAAAAAAGGATCCAGGACCCAAGTGAAGACACCTCAATCCCACTTGGAAGGAAGAAGAAAATAGGAAAGGGACAGGGGGGGGAAGAAAACATAATCAGGCATTGGGTGGAAGAACTAAAGCCCTGAGGGCCAATAGAAAGAATGGAAACAGGCAACCTCGGGAGGTTGGAGTCAGGGGAGACCCTCCAGAATGTACCAGAGACCTGTGAGGTGAGAGACTCTCAGGACTCAAAGCAGGGGTGGACATTAGATGAAATGCCCTACAGTGGGGAGAGGGAACTTGTAGAGCCCACCTCCAGCAGAAAAACAGGGCATCAAGTGAAGGATGGGGTTGTCATTACACAGTCAAAAACTCTAACCCATAATTGTTCCTGTCTGAAAGAACTGCAGGGACAAAAATGGAGAAGAGCCTGAGGAAAAGGAGGTGCAGTGACTGTCCCAAAGTTGGATCCAGCTCAGGGAGAGTCACCAAGGCCTGATACTATTACTGAGGCTATGGAGTGCTCACAAAAAGGGGCCTATCGTGATTGACCTCCATAAAATCCAACAAGCAGCTGAAAGAGTCAGATGCAAATCTTTACATCCAACAAATGGACAGAAGCTGCTGAGCCCTGTGGTTAAATTAAGGGAAAACTGGTAGACGCTGAAAGGAGAGCAACCCTGTAGGGGGGACAGCAGTCTCAATTAAGCTGGACCCCCGAGATCTCTCAGACACTTGACCACCAACCAGGCAAAGCTGATATGAGGCCCCCAACACAGAGGGCAGTCAAAGAAGATGCACTGAACCCTCAAGAAACCGGGGCTACAGGGAGTGGGGAGGTGGGGAAGGGGTGAGGATGGGGACATCCTTGTGGAGACAAGGGTGGGGGATATTTGATGTGGAACAAACAGAGGGTGGGCAAGAAAGGGTCTAAAATCTGGAGTGAAAAAAAGAATAAAATTAAAAAACAAAAGAAAGAACAAAAGAAACTATAACCTGAAAAAAACATAAAAATTAAAAAAAACATAAACAAATAAGACTCCTTTGGTGTGAACATTTCAAAACAGAACAGCATTCGACTGTGGCATGGGCACTAGTGGTCGTTTTTGGGGGTTATTTTTTGTTTTTGTTTTTGTTTTTTGACTTTTTGGGGTTTTGTTTTGTTTTGTTTACCAAGTTAGTATAAGCACTGGGAGAAAATATACAGAAGCAATCCTCTTATTTGTCTTGATTAAATGTCTGACAAAGCAACTGAAGGGATTTATTTTGACTCAGGGTTTGGGAGATGGGGTGGAGTTTTTAAAAATATCAGTTTCCTTTAAAAAAGCGAAGTGGTTTTTCCTGGACCAGCTCAGAAATCAGTAATCCCCACCAGTCACAGTCTTTCATTTAAAAGACTGTGCCTTGTAAAGCAAGAAACTTTATGACACTCTCATGCACCGAGCTCTCTATAAAGCTGTCTTCCCAGGACTTGTATTACATGTGTCATGTTTAGCCATACAAGGACTCGAAGTCCATTGATGTCATGATCTAAGACATCCCTACTACCGCTTAAGATAGCTATAGAACTTGATATCTTCCATGTGATGTCAATTGTGCAAGCACACAGAATTCAGCCAATACATGGAGTCTTCCACCAATATATCAAAAGAAAACTTAGAAAGCCAGATAATGTATACCAGAATCAAATTCCCTATGAGAAACTCTTAAGAAGACAGTGTGTATAAAGTTGAAAGAGTAGAGATGAAGACACAGTGTACACCCTCAAAACTGGAAAATCCAATAATATGAAACATTTACCAAGCAAAGCTTCAGGGTACAATATGGCTACAATGAGGGCTGCAACCAGAAAGGCCAAGAGGGATTTACTGCCCAAGCTATTTGGAGCTTGAAAGATGGACACAAAGCTACAGGATTTATTAGCTGTTTCCTGTATTGCTTTCATTCCATTACTCCTTGCTGTATTTTTTATCCCTTCCCCTTTTTAATAGGAAAGTAGATGGCGTCTTACCATTTTATATTTGAAGGATATAATTTTCATTTTTTTTTTGCAGAGCTAAGACCTACAAGTTTACATTGAATCTCACAGGAGACCTTAAGCATAAACTTTTGAAAGATCATAGGAGTTTGAAGACTGAGAGTGCTTGCAGATGGAGTAGATATAAAATAGACATGAACATTTAAAAGCTAGCGGCACAATGTTATGGTTTCGTGTTAATTATTTTTCAAGAGGCCATGGAAGTATTTCTCAGGTCAGGTTTTATAGGATTAATTTTCAAAATTAACATAAATATAAGGAAACAACTAAGCTTCCAAACTCTCATAATACGAGCAAATAAAAATATTACATTAGATTTTCTCATGACTAATATTTTCTTCTTGTTAATAACTGAGAACATAAAAATGACAATACACCTTATAGAAATGGGAAAACTAAATGTTTAGTAAGTGATCAGAAAAGTCTCCTCTTTCTAAACACACATATTATTTCCCTCACAGTTGAAATTATGCATGGATTATTTGAAATTCTAAATCAACAATTAGCTATATTTCATATAGAAAAGGTCAATGAATCCGAAACCTCCCTTCAGATAAAGAATGAAGTCTTTGATGCATTTGGCCTGAGTTTGTGCAGGGTGATTAATAGGGGTCTATTTGCCTTCTTCTACATGAAGACATACAATATGACCAGCAAGATTTATTGAAGATTCTGGTTTTTTTCTAGTGTGGACTTCTGGCTACTTTATCAAAATGGAGATGTCCAAATGTGTTTAGATTTATGTCCAGATCTTCAATTTGATTCCATTAATCAATAAAATGCAGTTTTTAACTGTACTGTACTGTAGTTTTCATAGAAATAGTTCCTTTATTGGGGATTAAACTAAATTATTTAGTTATGGTTTTGATCAAATACAATGAATCTGTGATGTCTTTAGCTAGGGTGGCCATTTTTACTATGCTAATCCTTCTATGAACACAGTAGGTCTCTATCTTCTGATATTCTCCTCAATTTCTTCAGAGATTTAAAGTTTTTATCATATAAGTCTTCTTCAACTTGCTTGGATAAAGTTACCCCAAGATATTTTATGTTATTTAAGGCTGTTGTGAAAGGTGTTGTTTCTCTCATTACTTTCTCAGTCCACTTGCCATCTGTATATAAGTAGACTACTAACTTTTGTTGTTGTTATTATTGTTGTTGCTGTTGTTGTTGTTAAGCATGTATCCAGACACTTCATTGGAAATGTTTATATCATAGAGTCTCCCAAAGGTCAATGAATTTCCAATTTGTATCCCCTCCTCCTTCAGTTCCATCAAATACTATATTGAATGGAAGTCTTTGAATTGCATTTGATGTTGATCATAGGTTTGGTGCAAATTGCCTTTTGTTATCTTTAAGTGTGATTAATTTCATCATGAATGAGTCAAAGGTCATTTATTGCATTTAATGGAATGATAATGTGTTTTTTCTTTCAGTTTGTTCATATGATAGATTCCATTTTCTGATTTTTATATATTAAACAACTGCTGTAGGGCCAGGATAAAGTCTGCTTGATCTTGGTAATGATCTTTTTCATGCATTTTGGGATTTGGTTTGCAAATATTTTATTGAGTATTTTTGCATCTATAGTCTTAAGGAAATTTAGTGTGTAATTCTTTCTTTGTTGAGTCTTTATGTGGTTTGACCTCAAAATTGAGCAATGGAGTTTCTATTTTGTCAATAATTTCAGGAGTATTGTTTAACTCTTATTTGAAATTTTAGTATGTTTTATACCTACCATCTTACCTGAGATTTTCTGTTTTTGTTGTTATTGTTGTTGCTGTTGTTGTTGTTATTTTTGTGGTGGTGGTGGTTTGGAAGACTTTTAATGGCTGATTCTATTTCGCAAGTGAGTTACAGGTCTA
This sequence comes from Rattus rattus, assembly GCF_011064425.1. Lineage (NCBI taxonomy): Eukaryota > Metazoa > Chordata > Mammalia > Rodentia > Muridae > Rattus > Rattus rattus. Next base: position 124,482,524 of record NC_046154.1, on the reverse strand, counting down.
TTTAAATTGTTTACTTAATATTTATTTAAGTTTGACTAAGTGGTACCTATCCAGAAAATTATTTATTTCTTAGAGATTTTCCAATTTGTTGGAGTACAGTATACACTTATGATTCTCTGCTGAATCAACTAAAAACAGGCACAAAACATTTCGAGCTCACATAAATTAACACAACAAGCATTGAGCATACATGGGTTCACAGTAGGTCCTCTGCATATGTATTATAGCTATTAGCATAGTATTTCTATGGAACTCCTAACTGTTTTGCCTACTCTTGGAAGTCTTCCTTCTATTAGATTACCACGTCCAACTTCAATATGGAAGTTTTTCCTTTATCTTATAATATTTTATTTTGTTATGTGTGGCTACTATCTTTTACAAGCCTGTTCTTTTATAATGAGAGACAGAAAAGAAGTGAATCCAAAATGGAGGGGAGGAGAGATAGGGAGGTACTGGGAAGAGTAGAGGGAAAGGAAACTATAATCAAAATATATTGTATTAGAAAAGAACCTATTCTCACATTTAAAAATTGATCTTCTTTCATACTAAAACAAAAGCCAATATCCAAACCAAAACTCTTCTGCCCAGGAAACAACAAAAACAAATCCCAGCAGATGAACTGGAACTCCTCCCTCTCCTTCAATAAACAAAAGCTACATTATTTGTCTACTAATTCATGATGCCGATGACTTATTAAAATCCAATGATTGTTAAGTAGCAAAATTGAGTGTGCATATAAGTTTATAAATAATAAAATCCTAATTGTATATCCAGTGAATGAACATACAGAAGGAAAGGGGCAGTATCAGCATAGTGAGGTTTCATTTCCTTGCTGCTTCTTTTAAGAACAGTGACCTAGATTTCCTGTGAAATATCCTCCTGCAATTTCACCTCCTCTAAATGACTGACTTTGAGGCTGGGTGCTTCTAATCAGTAAATCATGATTGCTGACTGAGTCTCCATTATCAATAACAGCACTGATGGGGCATTTAACCCTCATAACAATCTTTGGAAGTAAGAATTACAGTTGCTTTCATTTCCCCCGAAGCATACCAACACCCAGGGAGTTGAGGTCACTTGCAAAAACACCATCAAACAATGGGGATACAACAGAAATGAAAGATTGGAACAAAGAGAGATCCTCATATAACAGGGATGGGACATATTTGTAAAAGTCAACTGCTAAAATCAGAAAGAAAAAAGACTAATACCAGCAAGAATAAAAATTTAATGAGATATAGAGAAAAAGCCAGTATCTAAACTCAAAATGAGCTCTTAATGACACCCAGGAAAGCAAGTAAGCCAGGTGCATAAAAAAAAAAAACATTATAAAATATCAGATGTTAGCTTCTTCTGTAGGACCATCTGTCAGGAAAAATGAGGACAGATTATAGCCTTATCACTAGAAGCTCTCGCCTCCTTGAGCTGATCTACTCTGAGTTTCCCTGTGGATTAACAAAATAAAATCGACCTCTTGCTGTCAGTTTGAAGTCAATGCTGCCTAAATATTTGAAGGTAAATCGCATTCCTTGATGAATCTTTAGTTCATAAGACAATATTTAACACAAAAGTATTTGATGCTTTTGTTTAGTTCATATATAAATGAGAGGCAGGGATGACCTTATATGCTCAAAATTGTCAATCAGCCCTTAGTAAATAACACAGCAGTCCTGTTTTCTATTGACACAGCACTCGATGGCTTATTTCTACACTTTTACACTGGATCTTTACTACCATTCTGCAGCAAACACTAATTAGAATCATCTCTCAACAGATGCAATTTGTTTCAAACATAAGTGACATCTTCAGCCTAATATCAGTAAAGTTAGAAAGACACTGGCCTGGTGAATAAAGAGAAAGTGTGAAATACACATCTGCTTAATAAAACAATGGGGCATTGTACAAAAGAGTCAGAAGTTAAGGATTAAATCTAGATAAAAGTAAGGCATGGAGACATTATTTCTTACAAATTGAGTGTGTATACAATTTACACATTCTCGAATCCCTCTATTGAAGCCAGTGTTGGCTGTATTTTCGATAAAGCTGCCGAGGAGGAGAATGTGAAAGCTTATCCTCTCCTGCCTTACTCATCTGCAAAAAACAAAAAACAGCACCTCCAATAAAGCAGGCGTTCTGGACCTCCATCTTGACTTTCAGCTTCCATAATTATTGCTGTTGTTTAAAACTCTACTTGACAAACCCATGGCTCCAGCTGCATATGTAGCAGAGGATGGCCTTGTTGGGCACCAATGGAAGGAGAAACCCTTGGTCCTGACAAGGCTGGACCCCCCCCCAGTGTAGGGGAATGTCAGGGGGGCCAGAAGGGGGGTGGATGGGGAGGGGAACACCCTTATAGAAAAAGGGAAAAAGGGGAGGGGGACTGGATAGGAGACTTATGTCTGGGAAACCGGGACAGGGAATAACATTTGAAATATAAATAAAAAAAATCCAATGAAAGAAAAAAATATAGAGGTCATAACCTCAATTGGCATTATCCAAATGTGAAATGAGCAGATGTGTTCGGGGCAGCATTTACCTGTATTGATTTGCATGCTTCATCATAGCCTGACTTCTGAACATACAAAATGTACACGGGTCACAGGACATTCTAAAGTGCTCTGCACCAACAATGAATGCTACCTAAAACATCTTAGTTGAGCTTTGAGACTATTACGCATTATGAATTTCAGTGCTTTTACTATGCATACAAAGATTTCCGCTCTCACAGAAAAATCACAGCTTAATTATAGAAAACACAGGTTTTTAATACTTTCCTGCAATCATTCCTTATCATGTAAGTTTTAAATTAGTGCAGCTTTTAATGACACAAAGTTTGAACATTGCATTTAATTTTTAAGATTGCTCTTTGATTTAATGACTTGTATGTCATTAAAAAGCTCATTAAATGAATTTTGGCTTAGAATTAGGACAAAATTTCTAACAATTTCTGAAATGGCCCAAAACATTCTTCTGACATTTTATAATAAATGTTTTTGTAAAGTAGCATTTTCAGCATTGATAATTATAATAAAAATCAAAACAGCAATCAATTCTGGGAAATGTTGAAGGTATTCTATATCCTGCAGTATTGTGTTCACTCAAGATATAAGTATATAAAAATAAATTCAACCTCATAATTAGAATAAAAATCCGCTTTCATTTAGAAGTAAAATTATATACATGTGTCAAATAATTTGCTTTTCTTTATGATTTATTATCAGTAAACTTTTGATTTGCATACAAATTAGATATGCTTATATACTCAAGGCACTTAAACATTCCTTAGGCAAAGGGTTACAAGCTGTAAAATTTTATGAAGCATTGGTCTAAGTTACCTAATCTGTCATTTTTTAATCATAGCAGCCATATGAAATCAAGTCATGTTTATGAGAAAATCAATAGAAAGAGAAGCAAGAAGCTATTCATTTGCTCATCTAAAACACAGATAGCACATCTGTAGGTGGTAGAGGCAATCTACTATGTGACAGCCTCAGTCTCAGGTGAGTTTCGATAGGACAGAAACAGAGGAATTTCTGGAATAATCTTTTAAGTGACTGAGCTGAAAGCAAAAATGTAAATGATATCTGGGTCAAGAATGATCTAAATGCTTATGTTCTTCCCCAAATTTCTGATGAAAATCTAAACACCGTCATGTACATTTCAAAACAAATTGGGACCATCATCTAAATATCAGAACCAATCAAAAGTTCCCAGAGAATTGTTTAAACAATCTGTTTCAGAGTCACTTTTCTCAAACTAAGATGTTTGACAAAAACATGCTTCATAATTCTGAAAGCAGGAATAGTGAGACATGTCTCTACTAGAAATAAAGTCTCTTTGCTCCCTCATGTCCCATTGTACATCCCGGAGGACTTTGTCTTTGACTGTGACAGCTTACCTAACATAAGTCTGGATTATCCCTGCTCAAAAGTGAATTCTTTGGGAACTAACTTGAGCAAGTACATACAGGCAGAATTCCTCCATGGAAGGAAATGTGACAGTTAAATACACTCTCAGGCAGTTTGTGCCCCAAAATCTCTGCTGTGGCTATGTTCCCAGAAAATCTCATTCTACTATGGTTTTCCAAAATAAGAACTGCCCATATAAGAGTAAAGCCTTTCCATAATTTGCGTAGAGTGGCATAATCTAAGACTCTTCAATTTAGCAACATGAAACTGAATACTCTACTCATAGTATACATGAATCAAGCTTTTTATAATCAATAGACTTTATAGTAGGCATTCATTAATAAATTTTCTTCTCCTTAAGAAAAGAAGTTAGTTACTTCTAACTCTTGGAGTAACTCATTCCTCTTTGTCCTCATGACTAAACATTTGCAGATCAAAGACAACACCCTGGACAAGATGTGAAATCAGCTTTGAAAAATGCTGGGTGACTGCCAACTACTCCAACCATGACCTGGGTGCTAAAATATCAGAGTTTACACTAATGTTTCCCATCATTAAGAAGAAAGACTCCATATCCCTAGAGTTGAAACACAAGCAATCTGAAGAACTCTGACACTAGTTGCCCCTCTCACCCCTACGTCATCCAATCTTCCTCTTTCCAAAATGAGCAGCTGTACTCCATGTAGTTACTGCAACCAAAGTCTCCAACTCTTTCTGACAGAATCTTCACCTTTTCATAAAATGTGCAAGTATTCCACCGGCCTGTTGAAATACCAGTGAAAATAAGTAATTTAAGCTAGAAAGGGCTCTCATATCATACAAAAGAAGAAGCAACAGGGTGAAGAAAGTGATCCTAGGTTTTATGTGCTCATGCAGAGTCACATTAGGGTCCTTAAAAATTATAAACTATGACTTGAATAAGGAAGAAGACAGATACTTAAGGAAAAAGGCTTCTGATTGCTTGGGAACACGCTGAATTGGATCATTAGCGGAAGGAGGACAATGTAACAACAGCCGCCAATCAATGCTTCCCTGTTCCCTTCTTTATACTTCAAAACTGTAAGTAGTCAAAGATGAGTTCAGAACATTCAAGCACACTACAATTTGTCCAATATTCCTCTGTGTCAGGTTCATGTGAGATAAATGGAAAAATAAAGGTAAAACTGGTGATTTTTCTAGCATAAAAACTACTGAGAATGTGGTATATTTGGTGTTTGTGTTCAGACTCATTTTTACCAGATATTATTTTCATATATGATAAAAGTATAAGTTTCTCCAGGGAGCCTGAGGTTATCAGGCTTTCATTACAATCATTAGTGACACGGCACATGTTTTCATTGTTCTTTCTGTAACATGAACAAATGATTCCTGAGCTTGAACTCACTATTTAACCATGTGGATTGGTAATAGGGAAAAAGGAAACACTTAAAAACCACTCACTGGGCTGGGGAAACCATGGCTTATGCAGGAACGCACTTACTGTTCAGATCCCAGAACCTACATAAAAAAGCAAAAGTAGAAGAAAATTTCAATAATGCTTGTAAAGGCTGCATGGAAACATTATTGCATAAACTTACTTAAATTATACAACATACACACAAACACACTCACACAACACATACACACATATATATTATATATGCATATTGTTATATGATATGGGGTTCTAATGTACCCCAAGAATCATAGACTAACTAAAACCCAATGTTAAGCATATGAAACCTCTCTTCAAATTCTTTGTCACAGGTATCCAAGAAATTTCTCCCAAATTTCTATAGGAGATTGCCATATCCCTCGGTTGCCTCCCAGAAACTGAAAGTAAGCTTGCTGTATACACCACACACTTAGGATACTTGGAAAAACAGAGCTGGAAGTAACCTAGAAGCTTTTCACTGAGAATTGGCTCACAGTATTAGAATTTGACATACCTACCAAGGAAAGAAAGCAATGATTGGTTCTACACAGCTAAAACAATTACCATCCAAAACAATTAGTCAAGCCACTACAATTAGTCAGGCAAGGTTTTCTCAACAGTACAATACTGATATTCTTAGAGATGACCAATAGTTATCTAATTGAACTAATATTTCATTCCAAGGAAGGAATTAATGCCATAAACATACCCAAATGTTTGTAGATAAAAAAAAGGTATAGACCCCAGAAAAGAACCTACAACTGCTATTTAGAGAAAGGACTGAAGGAGCTGAAGGGGTTTGCATCCCATAGGAGAATCAATATCAACCAATCAGATTCCCCCAGAGCTACCAACCAGACTCACCAAACCTCCAAGGGACTAAACCACCAACCAAAGAGTACACATGGAGGGACCCGCAGCTCCAGCTGCATATGTAGCAGAGGATGGCATTGTCTGGCATCAGTGGGAGGAGAGGCCCTTGGTCCTAGGAAGGCTCGACGCCCCAATGTAGGGTAATGCCAGGGCGGTGAGGCAGGAAGGAGTGGGTGGGTTAGTGGGAGAGCAGCCTCATAGAAGCAGGGAGAGGGAGGATGTGATAGGGAGTTTCTGGAGGGGAAACTGGGAAAGGGGATAGCAATAGAAATGCAATAAATAAAATATCTAATAAAAGAAAAAACAAGAGAGAGAGGGAGAAAAAGAGAGAGAGAGAGAGAGAGAGAGAAAGAAAAAAAAAAAAAAAAAAAAAAACAAAACTAAAAGCCCAAAACTACCAACCAACTCCCAAAACAAAAAAACAAAACAACATCAAACTATAACAAAATAAAAACACACAAAAATACTGTTGCACCCATAACTTCCAAACAAGCTGCTTTTATTATTATCTTGTAATGTTTATTGTTGTCTTTAATTGATTATTTTTCTTAAACAATTTGCTATGAATGTGCTTTCTCCTCCCTCTGCTCCTCATTCTCCTATCCTCACTCACTCCCTTTCTGTCTCTGATTATTAAACAAACAGGCTTCTAAGGGATACGAAAAAATAAAATATAATGTAATAATAATTTAAAAACAGCTCAGAATAGGGCAAAGTACACAAGAAGAAAAGAGGCCAAGAGTAGGCATAAGAATTGAATATCAAGTGTTATAGCTTCAGACACGTGGTTGTTAGCACACTCAAGAATTCCAAAAAAATGCAACAATGAAAACCTGTAAGTGGAAAAAAGGGGAAAAAATAAGTAAAATTTTAAAAGGTAAAAGAAAAACCTTCCTCTAAACCCAAATCCCATGTGGGAGAGAGCTGAACTCTCAGAAGTGTGGATAATCCTGAGAGATCAGAGGAGACCACCACTTCTGCTCACATTCCTGGACCAAGAGGAACCTGCTTAGAGCCCTGTGGACATAGGAAACTAGAAGCAGTCAGGGTGAGGATTCTTCTACTTTCACCTGCATCCAGAGCTGAAAGCCAGTCACCAGGAGTACTGACACATCTGAGAGGAGAGGTAAGACCACCACAACTTCTCCAGTGGACCCTACTGGAGCCCTCAGGACACATGAACCTAGGAGCAGTCTAGTTTGTACCCACACCCTTAGTTGGCCTGGTCCCACAGGTCTCTGTACCCAGATCCCACTGAAAAAAGCCAGTCTCAAGAAGTGCTGACACCAGGCTAACAGGAGGATCAAGCCACTATCAGAGAAAGCGAGATTGCTTAATAACAGAGACAACCTGTGCAAGACGCAAGCACAGGAACCTGAGCAACAGACTTCAAGACTACTTGGCATCATCAGAGCCCAGTTCTCCCAACAAAGCAAATATTGGATATCCCAACACACCAGGCCTTCTTAAAAGGGGGAACTAAAGTATTCATAGGAGGAGATATGGAGACAAAGTTTGGAGCAGAGACTGAAGGAATGGCCATTCAGAGCCTGACCCACCTGGAGATCCAGCCCATATACATACAGCTTCAAACCCAGAACCAAGAAGTGCATGCTGACAGGAACCTGATATAGTTGTCTCCTGAGAGGCTCAGCATGACAAATACAGAGGCGAATGCTGACAGCCAACCAAGGAACTAAAAAGAATGTCCCCATTGGAGGAGTAAGAGAAAGGATTGAAGGAGCTGAAGTAGCTTGCATCCCCATAAGAACAATACCAAACAACCAGAGCTCCCAGGTACTAAACCACTACCCAAAGAGTACACATGGACATGCCTATGGTTCCAGCTTCATGTGTAGTAGAGGAGAGCCTTGTTGGGCACTAGTGGGAGGAGAAGCCCTGTCCTGCCAAGGCTGGACCCTCCAGTGTAGGAGAATGTCAGAGTGGTTGGGTAGGGAACACCCTCATACAAGAAGGGGGAGGGGGAATGAGATAGGGGGTTTTTGTATGTGAAACAGAGAAAGAGTAACATTTGAAATGTAAATAAAAAAATACCCAATAGAAAAAAAGAAGAGTCAAAGGAAGGATTTAGGGCCCTGAAATGGACAGGAAGACCAACCAAGTCAATTCACCTTGACCAGTGTGGGCTCTCAGAGATTAAACCACCAACCAAAGAGCATACATGATCTGAACCTTGCCCCTCATACTATGTAGCAGATGTGCAGCTTGGTCTTCATGCTCATTCCCCAACAACTGGGGTGGGGGCTGTTCTTGACTCTGTTGCCTGCCTGTGAATCCTGTTCCCCTAACTGGGCTGTCTGGCTGGCTTAGTGGGAAAGGGTGTGCCAAATTGTGCAAACACTTTATGTGCTAGGGTTTGGGGGATACGGAGAGGTGACTCTATTCTCTCAGAGGAGAAGAAGATGGGGAGTTGGGGGAGGGACTGTGGGGGAGGAGGTCCAGGAGCAAGTTGCAGCTTTGGGGATATGAAGTGAATAAAAAATTAGCAAGACGCAATACAGCCTTGTTAAAAACCAAAATAAATAAATAAATAAATAAATAATAAAAGAGAGAAAGAAAAGAAAAACCCTATGACATTATGCCAAGGAATCTTACAACGTGTCATTGAGTCCATTTTTATGGGCTATCTACTGCTAGGTGTACAACTTATCCTGAAGAGCAGTTTGTTCTCCTGAAGAAACTCCTTTAGACAAAAACTAAAATTGAATTTTCAAGTGGTTATCAACTGGGGATAACTTCTGGTTTAAAGACGGAACATGTGTCCACTTCTCCTTTCAGCTCTAGGACTGCATCAGACAGTGACCCATGCAGTTCTTATGCATGCTGCCTCTGTATTTGTGAATTCACATGTGGTGAGCCCTGTTGAACTTAGAAGACCTTGTTTCTTTGATGTCCTCCATTTCTTCTTGTTCTTGAATTCTTTCTGCTGTTTCTTGCACAGGGTTCCCTGAACCTCTAGGGGAGGCTCCTGTTTCAGACTGAGTTTCAGAGGTATCACCTTCTCTGGACATTATTTGGATAATACGGGAGGGAGCGTCTATGATGATAGCTAAGCAAGAATGTCATTAGCAATCATTTTATTACTAGGATCCTTTAGTAAAATAGGCTTCTAAAACATCCAATTTTCAAGCTTTTATCTTTCAGATCATGAAGAGGTTGATTATAGAACAAGTTTACTGAGAAAACAATTGGCCCCATTATGAATAATCATAAGGCATTGATTTTATTTTTCTTTGTTTTGTGTTTGATTTCTTTTCTTGGTTAGCTCAGTCAGTGAACAGTAGACCATATCAGAGTTACCAAAACAGTATGCCTCATTTCATTTCTTACTGACCAAAAAGAACACCATAAAGAAGGTAATTTATAATCACCAAAACTTTATCAGTCTGTGACTTGGGAGACTAGAAGTGTAGATTAAAGATGTTTGACCTGACAAGAACCTTCTGGTGCCTCATTCATGGAAGTAACACAAAAAAGAAAACAGGAAGCTAAAATCATCCTTTCACAAAAAGGAAGAAAGAAAGAAAGAAAGAAAGAAAGAAAGAAAGAAAGAAAGGAAGAAAGGAAGGAAGGAAGAAAGGAAGGAAGGAAGGAAGAAAGGAAGAAAGAAAGAAAAGAAAAGAAAAAATCACTGAGTTAGAATATTTTAACACAACTTTTTCAAATGTTAGAAATAAAAGAGTTTGCCTTTGAAATTTTGGTATATTTACTTATGCATTACATTATAAGCTGGATTTCTTCCTTGTCACATCTTGAAGATGAATTTGGAATTTGAGTCAAATTCCAAAGAACTACTATCAGACTTGATTATTCACCAGAAAGACCACTGACCTCAGAAAAGCCACAATACAGTTAATCTTTTATTACAACAAAATGTCATGAATTAAAAAAAAAACAGGCTTTTGAGTTCAAATTCAGCAAATACTTAGAATTCTGCTAGAAAGGACTTGTGACAATTTGTCCTTGATGATTTTGGCCAAGGAACTTCTCCCAGGTCTTTGTGTTCAGAGATTTTATAAAAAGTCAGGAAGAAAAGTTATTTGCATGAGTGACTCTAGTTCCTGAAACAAAGAAACTATATGGGTTTTATTTTATAAATTATCTAATTACAGAGGTTACTTTTGGCTGGAGGTCTCAAATAGACATGAAAATTCTTATCAGAAAATTCCTGGGGTTCAGAGTTTACCTCCCAAAAGGTAACTCAAGGACAGGCAAGACAAAGTTTTGCTTGGGAATGGGCATGGTTGAGCCACTTGACCTGTTCAGTCAAAAGTTTGTTCAGGATCCATTTCTGTTTCTTCATAAAAGAGAAACCACCCAAAGTAAAAATAAACAATGTAAACATATTTCTTATTGGTTCAACAAACAAGTATCTTGTTTTTCCATAGTTGTCTATGATATAAAAAATTAGATCAAAATTGAATGTTTTCAAAATATTTTTTTCAAAATAGATTCATTTGCAACTGATAGCTTTCCAACTCTAAAATTTAGAAGCTTAAAACAAATATGATAGTATTTATCTTAAACATTTGGACTGGTTGAAAATACCTGCTCTAAGCTGGACTCAATTGGATTCACTCAAAAATAACAGCAAACTAATTAGAGTCTTGCTATTCCCAGATAGGGCTTTACTTGAGGTCTTTCAGGTGTTTCCCAACCTTCTCCTAGAGAAAATTAATTGTCAAAATACATTGTGTTTCTATGGTAGATCAGTAAGACAGCCAATATATGCTTGTCCTATTAGTAAAATCAGTTTAGGTGATCAATTCCATAGTCAAAAGACAAGAAAAAGCACCTTACTAACAAGAGGTTCCTGAGAAGTTAAATCAAAACACTTTAATGCAAATGTCTGAGAACTAAAGGCCTAAAATAAAATGTATCATAGTAAAAAAAAGAGAGAGAGAGAGAGAGAGAGAGAGAGAGAGAGAGAAACCACTTAATTTTCTGCAATAAAAATCTTCTTCGTTATCTTCTAAAGTAATCACCATTTCAGGTATAGCACCAGGGAAAATTAACAAGTTAGTCAGGAAACTCAACAGGAAAAAAGTGACATGTAGATTGATAATTGTTGTATAGACTCTAGCTTTTCTTATATACTAGTAGTTTTCACTAAGTGAATAGGGAAAACTGCTACAGATTAATTTCCTATCCTCCATTGAAGCTAACTGTGGCCGTGTAATTAGGTTTTTCTCAAAGAAATATGTGTGCCAATTCCGCAACACTGCTGAAAGTGAAATTACTTCCCATGGGAGCATTTCCTCATTTCTTCCAACATATTGTCAAGGCCACATTTCTGACGAAGTCCTAAGAATACAAACCTATTTCTACACAGATTTAAGAATCTCTGCCACTCCACCTAGACTATCAGGACAGCAGGCTGACAGAGAAACTTCTAGTTCCCATTCCTCCAGAAGGAGGTCCCAATCACTAACATAACAGAGTCCAATTCTATCTTAGTTTTCTGCTGAGTTCCCCTAATAATTTCTCAGTAATAGTTAATTTAGATCTCAATAACAAGAATCCTAAATGAATAACTTCTTAGGATAAAAGACCAAAACTTACCCTCTAAGCAACAGAAATCTTGGCATCAAGAAAGCTCTACATGGCAGATCCTGAGATAATGGTCTGAAGTATTGGTTCCAGAACCTCAACAGACCTAGGAGACCAGTATTGCTAACATGAAACCCCTATTCTTAGCTATTGATTCACTGCTTCATGTACCACCGAGATTACTGTGAGCACTTTAAAGATAGATGTTTGGTTATTTTATCTCTGTCCTACATATTGTGATTATGCAAAGATTAATCTCCTATCCTGCTTAACCACAATTCATTTGTGAAACTGGCTTCCCAGGGTGGGTAGCAGAAGCTAGGCCGTTGGGACTCTCTGAAGGCCAATAAACACACACCAGGTACCTATGTTTCTACATGTTCATAGTATGTGTAGAACACTATTTGAGTAAGTTAAAGAGGTAGATAGATAGATAGATAGATAGATAGATAGATAGATAGATAGATAGATAGATAGATAGATAGATTCAATAGTAAAGCCAAATAAAGTCTCATTCATGGGAAGGGGAAAATTCTCATTCATGTCCTAAAGAAAATACATCGTTAGAAGCCCAACAAGCACTGTTTGACAAAACAGATTTAGAAGAATCTCATTGTCCTTCATTATCACAGATAATCAAAATCTGGTGGATTTCTAGCCGGCACGAAATGTTCATACTATGTAACTGGTTTATGGCACAGGCTACAAACAATCAAGATGAATATCAGCCTTGGCATCTGAACAGGATTCTAAAGACCATCCACCTACCCTGCAGCAAAACAGCGAAACATAATTAAACCCAAAAGCTTGGTGTTAACCCTGCAGATGTTAGAATGTGGAAGGCCTGAGCTACAGAATAGCTCTCAGGAGAAACCGAGCAGGCTGTTTGCCTCAGTTTTATATTTGAGTTATCGCTATGACCATAAGCATGCCTGCCAACTGAAAAATAGCACTGTGTGGAGTGTTGGGCATTGGCTCAAATTATTGGACTACAAGTTGACATGCACATGGATGAAATATATGAAATAAAATAAGGAGTATTTGGGAAAACAATTAAATTAAATGCAATTGAACATAGAGAGTAATGCATATTTTATAAACACTAGTAAAAGGGTATACTCTGTGGTGTTACATAAGAAGAGGGAGTCAATCTAAATCAAGTTCTAGCTCTATCCATCTTGGTCACATAGCCAAAGGATGCTTTGTGCAACCATAAGGACACTTGCTCAACAATGTTCATTCCTGCTCTATTTATAATAGCCAGAAATTGGGGGGGAACCCCTAGATATCCCTCAACAGAAGAATGAATACAGAAAATGTGGTACTTTATGAAATAGAGTATTGCTTGGATAATTTTTTTAAAAGGACATCATGAAATTTGCAGGAAAATAGATAAAACTAGAACAAATCATTCTGAGTGGGGTAACCCAGTTACAGAAAAATAACTATGGCATGTATTTACTTATATGTAGATATGAAACATTAAATAAATGATAACCAAACTACAACTCATAGACTCAGATGATAGGTATAGAGGAAGAGACTAGAGGGGAGTGGTTCATGATGAGAGAATGGGAGGGAGAGAAATGAAAGGAAAAGTGATGTAATTATAATATCAAACATAAAAGAAACAATACAACATAATTATAAAATGTATAGACTGTGTGATGAGCAAAAGCGAAATTTGATGGTAGGGGAATCTAAAGGATTTGAATACCTCAGTTACATGAGACTTGATTCTCCAAAAGAATAAATATTGGTGGGAGGACAATTGTTTTAGCAATGAGAAAGCAAGGACAGCTAGGGGGGCACTAAGAGCAAGAACCCTCAAGATAGGAGTTTTGAGGTAGGTCACCTGTGTGAACCTGTTTGTAGGTCAGAAAATGACCCAAGATGAAAAGTCAAGATATAAATATTTTAAAAGAAGACCATAAAGGAAAAACAAGGGAAAATCTGACCTTCTGAAGCACCGGTATGTCTCGCAACCTAGTTAGATAACTGTATGAAATATGAGAGAAAAACATTCACCAATTTTCTCTGAAAATACTGCTGGTTCCTTAGAAAGAAAATCTTTTAACCTCCCGGCAGCCCCAAAATTATGCCACAGCTTAAACTCTCCATTAAGTTCAAAACATGAATTTTCAGAATTTAGAGGTGAACTTGGGAAAGAAAGAGCAGTACCTTCTTGTTTCTTTATTGTGATTTCAGACTAAAAATGTTTTTCTTTGGTGTTGAGCAACTTAACTCCACAGAGAATCTATTCCCTCCAAGCAATGATCACCCACTGTGATGGTTTGCATATGCTTGGCCCAGGGAGTGGCACTATTAGAAGGTGTGGCCTTGTTAGGGGAAGTGTGTCACTGTGGGGTGGGTTTGGGGACCCTCCTCCTAGCACCTCCTAGGATGCTGAGTCTGTTCTGGCTTTGGTGAAGATGTACAACTCTGCTCCTCCTGCACTATGCCTGCCTGGATGCTGCCCTGCTCCCTCCTTGATGATAATGGATTGAACCTCTGAACCTGAAAACCAGCCCCCATTAAATATTGTCCTTTATAAAACTTGCATTGATCATGGTGTCTGTTCACAGCAATAAAACCCTAACTAAGACACCTACTAACAGAATTTCAGTTGGAAAGTCAATTAGCACAATTTAATATATCTAATATTATTGATTTGTTAAACAACCAGAAATAGTTTCCTACAATATAATGCCATTCTGCCTAGTAATTACAATACAAGACCAGATAGCCAGACTTCAGTAAGGAGGAACTAAGGAGATTTGACATTACAATTCCTGAAGATTTTTCTCTCCCAGGGAAATTACTTCATATAGCTTGGGATATATTTTTTAATTTTTAGATTTATTTAACTTAATGTGTATAAATATTTTGCTAGTATGCATATACATATATGTGCTAGTATACATATATACTATGTGTGTCTGTTGCAGCCCCTTGAAGTGGGGTCATGTATGGTTACAAGTCACCATATAGATGCTGGAAAGTGTTAGCCACCCCTCCAGGATCATAGGGATAACTAGTAGTATAATTCTACGACATAGTTAATCTCTTCTTTCTCTTATATTAAAAAAACAGATTTTATAATAAAAACATTTCCAAGGATTACTAATATAAGGCAATTTACTCAAAAGTAATGTTCAACAGATTTTTAAAGCAAAATCATGAGTTGATTATTCTAAATTCCTTTCTATTATTCCTATTGGTCATCTGTACTCTTCTGACATTTAAGAAGCCAATACAATTTGTTTGTTTGTTATGTGTTATTTCACCTTGACAAAATGCTTTTCAAGCATTTATAACAAAGATCATATAGATTAATGCATTAACATTTACACTGTTCCCTAAATATCATTCTGAAACTCATTCCATGAAACAATTATGTCCTTCAAATTTCTCCAACAGTCAAAATTCTGACACAAATCTAATGTATAGTATTTACAGACCAATTTGGGGTGTGTAACTAAGAAATGGTGGGGTGACTTGTTCTGAGGGTGGACTCAGAATTTCAATCTTTCTTCATTCATGGAACATTTTACTGTACATCCTCTGTTGCTGGCCAGATTTCCATACTGATTACCCACAATTCAAGTAGATCCTTGGTACATCAATGAAATGCCTAAAAGATAAATTTTATCATAATTTTTTCAGAGCTTAAACTCATTGCTGGCTTTATTTACATGAAAGTCAGACTTGGTGTCCTATTTCAGTTCATCTCTAACTAATTCTTTTTCTCCTTTTTACATTTCAAACTCTGAGTGTCTAGATTTCAAGCTCTCCATATTTCTCCACGTTCTATCTGAGCTCTTTGGCTAAGAACTTTTTCAGAGGCTTGCCTGTGTCCTTGAACAATAAGTGCTACCAATATCTGAATCCTTTATTCAGTAATTCTGGAAAGTATCAAACTGCTTTTGAAGAATCATTTCAAGCCACACAAGTGGATCCATGCCTAAAATACCAGCTCTTGGAGAGTAGAGCCAGGAGGGTGGATCAGCACAAGGTCCTTTAATGCTAGTGTAATCTATAGAGTACATCATAAGTCAACCATGGTTATCTAGCAAGACTCCTTTAAAAGTTTCATCTTTGTACAGTACATAACAGATAACTCAAAAATTTACAACCTGTCAAAATGCAAACTCCATATCTGTGGAGAACTGTGCTGGTTAGTTTTTGTCAACGTGACATAACCTAAAGTCACCTGTGAAGAGTGAACTTCTCTTGAAAACAAAAAGTATAAGATTGACCTGTTGATTAGTCCGTGGGACATTTTCTTGTTTAAAGATGGATTGTGAGAGTACAGCTCATTGTGGACCTTGTCACCACTCCACAGGTGGTCCTGGGTTCTAAAAGAAAGCAGGCTGAACATGCCTGTGGAAACAAGCCTGTAAGCAGCACTCCTCCCATAGTCTTTGCTATATCTCCTTCCTCCAGGTTCTTTCCCTGATTGCAGTCCTGCCTAAAAAATGATTAGTCAGGAAGCTCCAAATTCAAGTACAGCCTAAAGTACAAGCAAGCAAGCATACGAACAAACAAAAACTACCTAAAAAGTTATCACATGTATGAACAAAAGAATTTTCAATAACTTTTGACCTGGTAACATTTAGATTCACCTCA
Source organism: Rattus rattus (assembly GCF_011064425.1). Taxonomy (NCBI): domain Eukaryota; kingdom Metazoa; phylum Chordata; class Mammalia; order Rodentia; family Muridae; genus Rattus; species Rattus rattus. The sequence goes on along the minus strand of NC_046154.1, from coordinate 124,466,129 downwards.
ACTTTTACCACATGAAAATTTCTCCTCAGAACCCCTCCCCTAAAAATACTATTTCCTTTTTAGCACATATAATAGTTTCTAATACATCTTTTTCCCCCTCCCATAGGATCTGCATTACAATATTTATGGCATTCAGTCACACTAATTCATTTTTATGTCTCTCTATTACAGCCAAGAAGAAGGGCATCTTATACAGTGTGTGTTGGGTAAATGCTAACTAAATGAACTGAGTACTAGATTTGTCTTATTTAGAATAGTCTACTCTTTGTTTCTTGGCCCCACTCTATAGCGTCACGGTTGATAATGGATTTTTCACACGAAAGGATGCAACCAAAAGAGTAGGGAGCTCTGTGATTGGACCTAGAGTTCTGTGATCTTATTCAATGGCATTTAAATTCTAGCTTCATCTTCTGGTTAACCTTAACTCTGTTCTATTTTTTAAGTTTCTCAAAATCTATATATCAAACGTACCCATACTGTTACAGAGGTAGGAAGCTCAGAAAGCTATTAAATAATTCATGTCCCTATGACTAACTAACTGAAATGTGGTGATTTATAAGGAGGAAAGAATCAGTCAGCCAATGGTTCTAGAATCTGGGAAATCTAAGAACATGATTCCAGCATCTGTTCCACATGCGAGGTCTTCTTACTATTTCAAAACAGTGCAGAGATGTTTGGAGAGACAACTTGGCGGATAAAGTGCTTGTGGCACAAGCCTGAGAACTAACCTTCTTCCATGTTAAATTCTGGGATGTATGATGGCCGCCAGTAATCCCAGCATTGAATACAGAGATGGGGAAATTTAAGGCAGAAGCTGGCTAACTGCGCAAGTCAGCATCATTGAGATCTGCTTTTAAAGGGACTCTGCCTCTGTAATCAATTCAAGAACACTGGAAGAGACACCCAGTCAAATGCAGGCCTCCACACATAGTTACACACTTGAACATACATGTTCACCTACACACATGTAAATATACACAGACATACACCTAAAGTGCACATGCATGCACATGCAAAGACTTATTGAGAACATCACAAAGAAAGGAGAGCAATCTGCTAGTTCGAGGACCACACCTTTAAGACTCACCTGTCACTACTTCCCAAAAGGCTTGTCTCTTATTGACATTTAAATTTAAATGACATTTAAATTTGGAACCAAAGTCCTAACACATTTTGAGAAATGCATTCAAACCACATCAGAAAGTAATATAAGCCTAAAATGAACTACACATGTCTAATCTATCCCTCCAACTGCCTTATTGTAGGCATGTGAGACTCCTTTTTCTCCAATCTCATTTGCTTCCAAGTAGGTTCTGCCCTGGCAAAACAGAGTACTTTCATCGGACCCTACTAGAAAGGAGGACATCCATAACCTTTGTGCTATAAACAAATTGTAAAATCATTGTGATTTTGCTCAAAACCTAGAAATCTTACCAGCTTTGCTACTTCACCCCATGACCACCCTCACCGGAATGATGACTGAATGCTGAAGGGACACTTCCACATATTGCTCCCCCGCAAAAAGAGATATTCCTGGAAATCGAACAGTAGATTTCATTTCTATTTTAATTCTTCTGCTTTGAAACAACTCTATGTTAGCACAGAAAATAGTTGATTAGAATTCCTGTTAATCAGAAGTTATTGGGTTCAAAAATAGTTTTTTCATGAAAATTAAGAGCAGAAAAAGGTAAAGAAAAACAGGAAAGGGACGACATCTTCTCCTTTCATTAAGACTGTTTCTGCTCCTGAATGCGGTACTCTTTACCATCCATTAATGTTTACGAGAAAGTAATTAAATAATAAATTCAAGGTTAAAACCTATGTCAATGACAGATGAGTACCTAAGTATGACTTGGCAAGGCTTAAAACTCTCAAAAATCCCTCACACCCAGTATCTTGACAAAGCTCTACAAAGGATAATTTTAAACTATGTATACGCTGTCGGTACTTTTTATTCAATATAAAAGTAGAGTGATTGATGGGATTATTTGTATCTATTTCATTTTGTTTCATTTTCCTTTTGTGACTATGTTCCATTATTCTGTGTCAAAAGTAAATATACTTTGATTCAAAACACCATCAAGTTGTTGTCAAATTTAGATGGGTTTAATATGAACAATCGCATTTTTCATATTCTTCCTGAATAATAAAGCACACAGCTTGGGATTTTATTGCCGTACAAAAATATGTTCTCTCCGTGTAAGTGGATGTAGAGAGCAGAATCAGGCTTTGCCAATATGCTCAACCGAGGTATATTAAATCGGACCTAAGTCTTCAAATATTTCGTGTTTGGTGAAAATAAATCATTTATGAGTTAACTCTCCTCATGCTGACTTGTAAAACCTGCAGCCAAAGGCATTTCCACAGCATTAAAATTCTCTACTGCGTGTCGCTTGCCTTGACAGAGCACTAAAGGCAAAGCCAGCAGAAACATTCAATTTCCTCCTTGTCTTCTGATTAAAAGAAGAAGCCAGTACTAAAAGGACTTTCTGGCCTCAATAACGTGCAAATTTTCTCTTTTACTTTTTTTCCTTGCAGCTATGTTGGTAACAGACATCTGTGCTTTCAGCAAACATATAAAACTTAGCAACAAAGAATGGACAGGGGCTGAACTTAATCAAGTGACAGCTAACGTGCTTTTACAACTCTTCTCATATCTTGATTGTGTTGTTGTTGTTGTTGTTGTTTACATGCTGTTGTTGTTGTTGTTTACATTTTAAATCTTCTGCATTTTTCAAACTCCTCTCATGTAAGGCACAGCCATGTGACCTGATGTTTCCCAATCAAGTATACCACAAGAAGGTGAATTTGTCAACTGGAAAACATTATGGCAAGCTACATAGTAGGAGATTTGTCTCCTGGCAAAGGAGGCCGTGAAAGCATTTTGTTTGAAGAGCATCAGTAACAGGGCTCCTCTTGCCCAGTCCCAGTTGCCAGCAGCAGGAATTAGCCACCAAGTAGACCTCTTCCTACCACATTCTTCAATAGTGATTGGCAAGCATTGGTGCCAGATCCCTAAGGCTCCTCAAACTCTTCCCCTTTAAACTCTGTGTGCCATGTAAAACCCAGTAGAACCTCACTTTATAATCACCCCCCAAACTCAGAGCTCAGGTCTGGATAGTTTTGCAAGCTTTATAGATTATACCTCTAAATGGTGCACTTTCTTCCAAATATTGTTAGTTTTACACCTTGGAAAATCCATTTATTATTTAAATGACTTTGACTTTAATGACTTGTTTTTTGCAACATCCTACATTTTCTATGCATGAACTTAAGTATGTTCTGCAAGACCTCGAATTAATGACTACATGGGTAAAACCATTCTACAGAACATAAACATATGATTTTTAATATTTTTACCACTTAAATTTGTAACAACAATTGGACTGGAGAAATCGAGCAAGTGGATAAGAGAACTCATTACCCTTGCAGAGAACTCAGGTTCAGTTCCCTGTACTAACATCAATATCTGCAGACACCAAGCAGCAAATGCCTTTGGGTAAAACGAGAGAAAGAGAGAGAGAGAGAGAGAGAGAGAGAGAGAGAGAGAGAGAGAGAGAGAGAGAGAGAATTCTACCACTGCTCACATGGTTTTCACAATTACGAGCAGTATATAAGAGGTTAAACGTGCTACTTTGGGGATTTATTTTCATATTTTATATCTCAGGTAAAAAACTTTTATTTATTATGCTGGATAATTTCAGAATTACTTATTCCACGTCTCCCAGACTGGCTAATTGTATATTATTCCCATGTTTCAGAGTTGAAGAATTTTGATAAATAGTATTGCTAATTATCAAAAATCATAATGCAAGCACACAGAAGAATGATGTTCAAGTGAAGATTTGCCTGACATCAAGGCCCACGCCATTTCATATCTCATCATCATTCATCCAAGTGGTTGCCCAACTACATTTAAAATCTCTGTCCTGGGATCATGGTAAGTCTGCCACCTTTTCTTTTACAATGTGCATCAGCAAGAACTAATGAGCTCTCAATCCCACTTATTAAAAAATAGTCTTTCCTTATAGTCATGCTAAGTAACAAAATCTCTCAGTTAGCTACCAGTTTGCAAATATATGAGGAGAATATCATAACCAATTCCAGAAACACCACACCATGCTCATCACACCCAGATGCACATGTAAGTACACATACATTCTCCGACTTATACTGGCCACACACCTCCCCTGGGTCAATCTTTCTCCAGTTTCTTAGAATACTGTCAAAAATTTGTCTGCCAAACCTTCCTTAAAGCTGGGTTTTTCCCATTCTTTCCATCACAATGTCACTATCTTATGCCTTCTTAAAATTAATTAAAAGTGACTCACTAAGGATACAAAGCTACCAACTGGTCAAATACAAGACGTCTGTGTACTCTCTTCTTGCTAATAGATATTAATGTCCCTCATCAGGCATTCAGGATTTTGTCATTGTATTTCCATGCATTTATTCACATTTGAATACACAGATGATAAGGTATTATCTGATAGCCTGTTTCTATATTAGCAGCTTTGCCTAAGATATCAGCTATGATAGACTTTTTCACTATAGGGACTGAAATATCAGAACACTTACAATGTGGTAGGCAGAAAACAATGTGTTGAAGTATTCTAACTGCCTTGGTGGAAATTTCAACCAAACACTGACTCTAAATCTTTTTATACTTGAACTGGAAATAATTCCTAGCTAAGTAGCATATGTACTGTTCACATTATAAAATGGCCCAAGTCCCTAGTAGGCCCCCAGATCTTAGCACAACTGACTGATGGTGATGCTATTCAGGTTGTAAGATACAGAACACTACCTATTAAAACAAAAACAAGGAAAAATCTAACCTATCAAAGTCCATAGTTCTGTGTAAAGTCTCTAAATTTATTAACCTTGCTTTTGTGCTTCTGTAGTTGCTTTTCTGGCTAACCATTCTTGTTAACTGAAGTATGTCACCATAGGACAGTTTCTGTGCTTAAAAGTTTATTGAGAAAGTCATAGCCTTAAACCTGGAAGCCAAACAGCTAGTGTAGTAACCAGTTGCCTAATAAAGACATTCTATCAGCTTAAATGCATGTCAGGGCAGTCTTCTCTGGTGTACCCCATAACAATAATTATATATTTCTCCTCCAGGGAGATCAAAGTAACTAACCATTTAAACTGACCATTGAAGAAGAAATGGGCAGCATGCCATCACAGACAGGACTCAAGGTGAATTCAGAGGAATTGAACAATCAACAAAGAAGCAAGAATATATTCAGTACTGCTCTGTACTGGAGGAGGAATTGGGCATCAATGAGATCATTAATCTTTCTGGTCAACTGGATGCCTGGGAGACTAGTAGCACCTCTCTAGGTATATGAACATTTTCATATGCCTACAAACTAAGGATTTATTTTGGATTAATTGTTCAATTAACGTTTTGCTGAGGCAGAACATCATGGCAGACAGGAAGTAGTGTCACAGAGCTGTATCTTGTCCTTGGGCCCTTCCTTTTATTTTTTCATCTTTCTGGCTTCCATATGAGTAGGTCTGCCACACTACTTACAGTCTATCATGATGCTCTGCCTCAGCTTGTGTCCAAAGCAATGGTGGCAACTAAGAGTGATTCGAACTATTAATCCAAAATAAGTCCTTCTAGTATGGATAGATAACTGCACAGAAGTGTTTACAACACAAGAACGAGGACTTGAATTTTAGTTCTAGGACCCACATAAAACCAGACATGCAGCACAAGTGATCGATAATCCCTATATAGATATAGAGGGCAGAGACAAAACAATCTCTGATATCCTCAGTCCATTTTCTTGGACTACAGACCCTACCTCAAAAGGGGGCAAAGTAATGATTGACACCTGAGATTATTCTCTGACCTCCATACCCATGCTGGCATTTCCACACACAAACACAAGGTCACACACACACACACACACACAATTTTTAAAAAATTTGTTCTCCTTTTCAATTATTTTTCTCCAATACTTGTCTTATAAATAAGTCTGAAGAACATAGGATGGGATAAGGAATAAGAAAAAAAAATATAAGTAGGAATGAGAAAAGGAGAACTGTGTTATATAATATATGTCACAGTTTCACTCATCTAAACCAGCTATTATCTCTCACAGTGCCAACCTAGTGATACCCACTCCACTTTCCCTCTACTATTCCTATGTTCCACCATGTAGATTGCATCTATCCATATCTATCTATATAGAAATGCATTACATATAGTAATAGACATTTACCTATTTGCCTAAAACTGTCCATAAAAGTCCTAAATATTTTTTCTTAACAAAATAATAACTATAATAATCATTACAAAACAGGGAGGGACAGACTGTAAGACCTAAAGGCAATAAGGCAATAGATGACAGAAAAAGAAGAAGGAGAAGGAGGAGGAGGAGGAGGAGACGATGAAAGGGAGGGGGAGGTAGAGAATGGGAGAGGAAGGGGAGTAAGAGAAAAGAAAGGAATAAGAAAGAAAGAGAGAGACAGAAGAAAGGCAGACAGACAAACACACATAAACAAACAATATAGTGTACTCTCTACCCAACATGAAAGTTGTAAATATGAACTGAAAGCAACCACAGGATCAAGCTAGACAAAAGTCCCAAGAATCCCAGAGGGCAGAGGCAGTCACAAAACCCCACTGTGATAAGAGGAACTGCTGGCTATTGATGACAGTTGGGAAGGAAAAGTAGGTTTTCTTCAATAATCTGGCTGCTTATAGACAGAATAAATGTTGAGTTGAAAGTTTTGCGAGTGGGTTGCTGTTTTTATCACCCCACTGGGGTTCCTGCCTGGCTACAGGAGGTGGACTCTCCAGGTTCCATATCACTAAAGTAGTGAGTCACAGCGAAGGTCACCCTCATTGATTCTTGGGTGCCTCCCTTACCCCAGGTCTCTGTCTCATTCTGGACATGCCCTTGCCTACCTCCTCACTCCCATCAGTTGCAGGTTTCCATTCATTTCCATTCATTTCCATGGCCATCTCGCTATCTCTCCTATTCTTCCCACATCTGATTCTGAACAAACTATTCCTATCCCCAACCTCCCTTCCTCTCAGCTTCCTTCCCCCATCTGCCTCTTATGACTATTTTATTTCCTCTTCTAAGTGAGATTCAAGTTTCCTTACTTAGGCCTTCCTTCTTGTTTAGCTTCTTTGGGTCTGTGGAGTGTAGCACAGTTTCTATATTTTATGGCTAATACTCACTTATAAGTGATTACATTCCATGAATGTCCTTTTTTGGACTGGATTATCTCACTCAGAATGATATTCTCAAGTTCTGTCCATTCACCTGCAAAACTCATGATGTCTTTGTTTTTAATACCTGAATAATATTCTGTTGTGTAGATGTGCCACATTTTCTTCATCCATCGTTCACCCAGCAGCTGACACAGATACAGACACCCACAACAAACAGTGAATGGAGCTTGGGGACACATATGGAAAAATAGCAGAAAGAACTGAAGCTCCTAAACAGAATGGAAACTCCACAGGAAGACGAACAGAGTCAACTGACCTGAACCCTGGGACTCTGAGAGTCTGACCCCCAGCCAAGGAACACACACAGGCTGAACCTAGTCCTCCCCACACATATGTAGCAGATGTGCAGCTTGGTCTTCATGTGGGTCCCAAACAACTGGAACAGGGGTTATCCCAAAGCTACTGTCTGTCCATGGGATGTGTTCCTCTAGCTCGGCGGCCTTGTCTGGCCTCAGTGGGAGAGGCAGCACCTTGCCTCAAAGAGACTTGAAATGCCAGGGATGGGGAATACCCAAGGGAACACTCACTCACTCAGAGGAGCAGGATTGGGGAAGGGGAAAGGTGTGTGGGAGGGGGTGATTGGGAGGGGGCAATGAACTGGACTTAAAGTAAGTAAGTTAGTAGTAGTAGTAGCAGTAGTAGTAGTAGTAGTAGTAGTAGTAGTAGTAGTAGTAGTAGTAGTAATATAAAGAATCTGACTGTTGAGAGACCACTCATACTTCAGCAGTTATCCCTACATTCAGAGAGCTGATGGCACACACTCAGTGAGCGAGGAGAGTAAAATAAACAAAGAAGTAAATAAGCTGTGGGCAGATGGTGGGGGGAAGAAATGGGGGAGGAGTCAAAACTGAGGGAATGGCTGAACTTGATCAAAACACACTGCATACATGCGTAAAGTTTGTCTTGTTAATATTCATTTGTACTCTATTTGCAAGATTATTTTTCCTGCATGTATGTATGTGCACCACATGAGTGTAGAGCCTTAGGGGGGCCAGAACAGGGTGTGGGTCTCCTAGAACTGCAGTTAGAGGTGGTTGTAAGCTGTCATGGAAATACACAGGATTGAGTCTAAGTCCTCTAGAAGGGCAACCAGTGCTTGTAACTGCTGAGCCACCTACTCAACCCTGTACAGATCCTTAAGCAATAAAAAGGTAAGAATGGACACTATTTGTGTGTGCTAAATGGGAGCATGCGATCCTCTAAACTGGTTAGTTTCTCTCTCCAGTGCTCCCTGGTTCACTGTCTGTCTGGTACTGAACCCACGCACATCTGTATTGCGTGCTAATTGGGTTTTCCTCCTTTAAAGATAATTTGATTTCAGACATCTGTCTTCAGGCTTCCTTCAGTCATTACTACACTGGCCCATATCCTCTCCCATAACCCCCCCCAAAAAGCCTTAAATTATGTCCCCTCAATTTTCTCTGGATTGGATTCTAGGCTCTAGTGCCTAAAATAAATATTTTATTCCAACTCCTGATGTCTTGGTCATACAGAAAAGATGTACTTAACATAGCTTCTTAGCATGTGCCATAAACAGTATTGCTTCTGCATTAATTCCCATTGTGGGTGTTTCTCTTCTATTTGTATAAAATATGACTTTTAAACAGAACTACTAAATGGCTCAAGGCATAAATCTGTTTTAGCTTCTTACAATTATACAATTCACACTTCATCCCTGAACAAATTTTTGAAAGGGACGTGTTTTACATAAACATTTTCCTATAGTCGATGGCCGGGGGTTATTAATAGCTCCCTTGTATGCAGTGCTAGAACATTGTTCTCTTTATCCTAGAGTTCTACAGAGCTAACTAAGACTCAGAACACATGAGAAACTAGGGTTTTCAGGTTTGGTTTTTGGTCTTATTCTCACTCACACGTGTAACTGCTTGCATCAATATTCACAGCTCTTGCTTCATTTTTGAAGATAAACAAGATTCAAATCTAAAATCTAGCTATGATGAAGTTAAATAAAGCTGAATGAGTTCATACACAAAAGGAAAACTAATACATAAGACTGTTATATACATGTTCTTTTGTAACCATAAATGACAAAAGGATATGTCTGTTTTGACTTCATAAATTCAAATAACTCCTTATTATATACGTTAGGACAGCTGACTGTTAAAAGGGAATTATAATTACACTACAAAACCAACACATATTTTGTGACTCAATGTATTGCATGCTTTGAGTTTAAACCAAGCTGAGTAATGTTAGAACATTCTTAACTTCAAAGTAAGAGAAACAGTGCTTTAATCCAGATTTAGTTAATGGCAGATCAATAAGTCAACCAATGTGAAATATACGTCTGTGTATTCCCATTTATATTTATTATGCTTTCTGATACATTTCTATTCTCTCAAATAATCTTGGTCATTCAAATGTAGATGAGCCATGAGTTATAGTGGCTGAATTCATGATGTTTTTCATTTATGATGGTGCAATAAAGCCAAACACATCAACAGCAAACTTTGAATGTGGATCTTGGCAATGTGTTGCACGATCCTCCTTCATAACAGTGGATAAGCTCCAGTTCTAGGCATCATCTCATCACAGAGGAAAGGAAGGAGCATCCTACAGGGTTACTGATTGGTGTATTACATCCATCTTCCACTTACATGTGGAAGTGGGTTTACTAGAATATAACAGTGCTGTTAAGTCCAGGAGCATCTGCACTGTTAGTAAGAGAAATGCTTGGATTAGATTAGCTTTGAGAACATAATCAGTGTCATGTGTAGAGAAATCTGAACTGAACTGACAGTGAGAGAAGAAAAAAAAGAAACCTTTTAATTAACTCCATTAAAGAGAAGGCACAGGATTAAAGAAAGAGGAAGTTTCTGTGCAGATGCAAACATGTTCAACTATGCTAAACAGATGCTCCAATGTTACCCTGCGTTCTCGAACAGATGCAATACATAAATCACTGTTCTATTTCAGTAAACAGCAGCTTCAAAACGAAAGAAAGGGCACATTTGGCAACAAGATATCATTGATTTTGTAAATTAAAAGTGTTGAAGATGAAATCTTGCAAAAGAGCTTGCTACAGTAGTCTTTGTACCTGGTGTCTACCCTTTCAATTGACCCAGTGAGATCAAGTTTAAGAGATAAAAAGTGAACAGATTAGAAGCTGATTTTGAATCACTGAATTGGTTTGGGTTTTTTTGTTGTTGTTGTTTTTTTATCAAGGCAAATTTGCATTGTAGCATGTTAATGTAAATTATAGTAGTAAATGTCATATCTCCATCTGGTTCAACAATCTGTTCAAATGTACAACTTTTAGAAGAAAAAATGGTTTATAATCTTTTAAAATATTGTTTTTGGTACCCTTCTTGACAATAAATTAGGTCTTGTTAAAACTGATTCTTCACCAATTACGCATCCTAGCAAAATGTCTTGGTGACATCTCAGAAGTGTACAAATGTGCTTTCTCTATTCCTAGAAAGGGTTTCACTGTCTCTGGACAACGTCCAACATCATAGTGCATCTGGATTAAATGCACACTCTGCATTTAGAAGTCACTGTGAGATCTAGAAGCTGTTCATAGTCACATACTCGCTTTAGAGGGGAAGGAAGTCAAAGAGGATAATGGTGCTTTTAAACACAGAAATGGCAAATTTATAGATCCTTCAGATTTAGTTTTCCAAGGCACTAGCACCTGTTTAATGAAAAGACCTCACCCGTTGTCTTGAAAGGAGCTTGAGCAGCAAGGCTAACATTCAAAATCCCACTTAATATCTACACCATTGAGCAGATGACATCACATTTGTGAAAGGAACTCATAAAACATCAGAGAGATATCAGTTATTGAAGGAAGGACAACCACAGTTCTCTCCTGCTTATGAATATTACAGAATATAAATCTGAATATTACATTCACATTACTGTGTTCATTTCCCAGACATCCATCTTTCTTTTTTTTTTTAATCTTTATTAACTTGATATTTCTTATTTGTTTGATTGTTATTCCCTTCCGGTTTGGCGCCAGCAACCCCTCCCCTCCCTTCTATATGGGTGTTCCCCTCCTCATCCTCCCCCCATTGCCGCCCTCCCCCTAACAATCACGTTCACTGGGGGTTCAGTCTTAGTAGGACCAAGGGGCTTCCCCTTCCACTGGTGCTCTTACCAGGCTATTCATTGCTACCTATGCAGTTGGAGTCCAGGGTCAGACCATGTATAGACTTTGGGTACTGGCTTAGTCCCTGGAAGCTATGGTTGTTTGGCATTGTTGTTGATATGAGGTCTCAAGCCCCTTCAAGCTCTTCTAGACCTTTCTCTGATTCCTTCAACGGGGATCCCGTTCTCATTTCAGTGGTTTGCTGCTGGCATTTGCTTATGTATTTGCTGTATTCTGGCTGTGTCTCTCAGGGGAGATCTACACCCGGTTCCTGTCGGCCTGCACTTCTTTGCTTCATCCATCTTATCTAGTTTGGTGGCTGTATATGTATGGGCCACATGTGGACACCCACCTTTCTGTGCCCCATAAGTTCAGGAGTTAAAGGCATGCACCACTGTGCTTATCCAAAGTCTTTAAAACATTAATTTAAATTTGACAGATGAAACAAAACTAAAATCTGAGAATATGAAATGAGTGCATTTCAAATGTTGCTTAGTTTAACGTGTTCTTTTTAACCAATTGTTAGAAGTTATAATTTGATACTTATCTTAGTATAAATACTGAAATAATTTTATTCAACCCTTTTTGAGTATAATGAATCCATTTTGTCTATATTTAAAACTCATCAAAGATTACCGTAAGATGATGAATGAGAGAATGGTTTACATACCTCATTATTATACACACACAATATAGTATAGACAATACATCAGGATCTGGTCAGTACAGGAGGAACTACATGGCATCAGAGAGATGTCCATGTTCAACAACCTATAGTCTATAAAGAGAAGAAAAAAAGCAAAATCATGAGGCTTCACATAGGTGAAAAGTGTAATGAATGTATAAATATAGTGTACAGGAAGAGAAACTTGTCATATTCTAGTCTATTATTCTGAATTTATTTTCAGTAAATACTCTGAAATCTTGCCCCATCAGATCATACAGAAGACTCTCTTGTTTATGTTTGAGATTGGCTTGATTTTTTGATTCAGGATCTCAAAAAATGTACTCTAGCTTGGCCTAGAACTTGCCCAATAGTCCAACTACTCTGAAATCTCTCTATAATGTTTTCTGAGCTTCCCCCATGCTGTTATTATGGGTAAAAAGCACCACCTCTGTCGCTCCAATTAGCTTCTTATATCCTTTTCTTCTTTATTGAAATTTTTCATAAAACATATTTTAATCATATTTCTCCTCCTCCACTCCTTATAATCACCCCCACCTCCCTGCTTACCTGAACTCATGTTTTAAAAAGGGGCCAAAAATTAAAATCAACACACACACACACACACACACACACGAGTTTTGGGGTTTTTGTTTTGTTTTGTTTTGTTTTTGGTTTTTTTTTTTTTTTTTGGATCAGTCCAATTACTCCTGGTATGACTAAAATTCTCAATATCACTCCATTGGAGCAAATTTGTATTGCTCTCCCAAATGGTATGCATTAAAAATAGTTTCTTTGTTGGGTGTAGGTCTTTGTGTTCAGTTCTCCTTCTCCATGCTGTGATTGTGTCTGGTTTGAATCTGTGCGTGTCCTGTGCATTCTGCCATGCTCTCTGTGATCTCATACGTGCATTAGTCCTGTTCTCTCTATAAGACAGTTTTCTTGGTGCCTTCTACCATATCTGGCTCTGATAAACTTTGCACCATCGCTTCTGCATAGGTACCTGAGTCCTGACAGAAAGACTTTGATATAAATATCCTATTTAGATCAGTATATGATACAGTCCCTATCAGAGAAGCTTTTTCTTGCATTAGACAGCAGCTAACACGGAGACTCATAATAGTGTATAACAGGACAATGGTAGGTATATTTTTTAGACTTCTTTGGGTGTCAGACTAATTCAGTCATACTACTCCTTGTGCCCTGGGCAGGGATAACTTATACTATGCTGCTTTTCCAGCACCAAACCGTTGCACTGTATGGCAGCAACTGGTTTCCCAAAGCTATGTGAGATAAATAGAAAGCAAGAAAATTACCTTCATCGGTTTGCAATTTGCTCATGCTGCCCTCCCCTCAATTAGTTCCTATCTACATACACGGCATAGTCAACATGGATGTGCTCTGAATCAGTTTGACAGCCAAGTATTTTAAGTATTTTTAATATTTCTTTATTGTGCTTATAAGTGCTTACCTACATGTATGTACATGATCCACATGCATACATGGCTCCTGTAGCAGCCAGAAGCGGGTATTGGATCTATTGGAATTGGAGTTATAGATCATGAACTGTCATACAAGTGTTGGGTACTGAACTTTCTGGGCACTGAAAGAACAGCCAGTGTTCTTAAACCTGGAGTCACCTCTCTACTTTCAATATGAATATTTTAAAGTAACAATGAAACAAAAGTGTGGGGACATAGACATGCAGAAACTAGAAAATCTGTGTAATTAAGCTGACTGACACTCCTTGGTTTCCTAATAATTAAGTTCCCAGATACTCTTTGATAGTCAGATAATGTTGATCACAATGGACAATGGCTAAAGTTCATCCAAAGAATTTTAAAGAACATAACATGAGCAAAAACAGAATAAAATATTGATGTTAGATTTCTTCTTTTTGAAGAAATGAAATGTTTTTATAATGACATGAAGAACCAGAATAGACCCTTCCTGCATTAATTTAATTTGGACCCTTCCTCCATTCATTCTTTGTTAAATACCAGAAATTTTCATTTATTTGTGTATTCACATTATTCCAAGATACCATTTAAGGTGTGAAACTATGAAAAACACTATACAGATCTTATCCCCATATTTCTATTGAGATTTTAAATATACTGTAATACCAAATGTTGTAGACATGCACCTAGGAAATGTGCCCACTATTCATTCGAAGGAAATTATAAAGTGCTCTTCCCTACAAATGTGCATCAGACTTTAAGAGTACGAGCTAACACAGTACATAAACATTAAGGGGAATAAATAAATTCAGTAGAACATATTTCATGAGAAAAATTACAACCATTATACAAAAGCCACCACAAGCTGTCATAGGACATATATTTGGTTTTAGATACAATATGAAAACAAAGTTTTAACTGAAAAACATGGTCGATATGCCCAAGATGTAGAGAACTGGGGTGTCAATGAGCATTAGGAGACACTTGGAGACTTGTTGCATGGCAAAGCAAATTAAGTGCAAGTTCCGGGAGAGCTTTCTAGTGAGGCACTATAAATCCTCTCCTTGAGTTTTATGTTGTCAGAAACAGTTGTGCCTTTTGATCTCTACCCAAAGAAAACGTCTTAAGTCCTGTGCTTCAAAAACCCATCCAACTTACATAATAAAACCTGGCCTCAGATGTAAAAGGCAGAAAAGAAAACATTCTTTGAGTCACTATTACTTGATTTTTCTTGGCTATTTTGTGTTATGTATTCTTGCATAAAGTCTTTCTGGAAAAGTAAAAATTAGGTTCAGTTATCATATCTTGAATCTTTAAACAGCAATGCTTTTTGAATATTTTTTGTGAATGTGACTGTGCATGGACCTTCCACAGTGTGCTTGTGGAGATAAGAAGACATTATGTAGAAGTCAGTTCTCTCTCTACATTGTGTGTGCCCTGGGGAATGAATTCAGCTCATCAATCATGGTGAGTTTACCCACTGAGCCATCTCATGAACCTTGCATCAAAGCTATTGATCAAGCATGACTACATGTGTGTTTGTATTTGTGGAATGGTCCCTCATAACTACAGCACTCATTCCTGAAGAGATGCTTCACTGGGTTTCTCACTTGTTTCCAAAACGTCCCTGATCCCCATTTTCTCTCCCAGTACTCTCTCCCTCCCTCCTCCTCCCAACCTGATCCTTCCTGTTCCAGGCCCCACTCCATCCCACACCTGCCCTAGGTGTTTATTTTATTTCCCCTCCCCATGGAGACTCAGGAAAATGGTGGATTGTAAAATGGGACTTGAGGCAAACTCAGAGGTGCGAGAAGATAGAGTTTATTACAAGTTAAGAAAGGAAAGTGTAAGGTTGTCTCTTCATGAACCTGAATTGTATATCATAGCAATTATCTCCAAGCAAAGGCTGCACAATGCACAGCCAGCTTCTGCCTTGGTCAACTTCAAATGACTCTCAGAGCTAATAGTAGGCAAATGATCATCAGGTAGATACCATATGAACTCCCTAAATTTTTGTCAAAAAACTATGCTTGCCTCTGGGGTTACAATTGTGAGCAAAAACAGCAGTGGTTAAGAGCAACATATTTTAACCAAAGCTACCACAGATCTACCAAAGAGACTACAGAGTATTAATAAACTCATATCCCTAGCAAACACAGAGAGAATATTAGCTCAGAACAAAGTGACTCAGATTTACTTCCACTACTCTGCAATGGCCCGCATGAAAATGGAAAACTGTCTATATTTAATGTGACAGAAAGTAAATATTAATCTCAAAGATTTAAGTAATTTATGGCTACAAATTTTACTCCATTTAATTTCATTAATCATTTTTAAGATGAACAAAATGAGCTTGGCCTGCTACCTCCACAGAGTGGTGCATATAAACGGCAATGGGTTTGAACAGCTACATATTTCTGTTTTCCTTTGATCATTTTATTTCTAGCATCTTCCAATATTTCTTACCCAGATGCTCCTTTTTTGATTTATTCCATGCCCATGTTATCAATTCAGGGAAAATTTAAAACATTTGGCTTTCTTAAGCATCTCTCAAATGTTCAACATATTCTGTATCAAATTAGTATTCATCCTCATTTCTTCAAAACCTTAAATTAAGACTTGATTTTAATTACTTCTCAATTATACCTTGACTACTCCTTTGAGTTTGTTATTTTAAATGAAGTTACTAGAAAAGGATTGGGTTTCAAAATGAAGTATGACAACTTCAGATTTAACTTCTGGTGTGGTCATGGGAGCTTCCTCAACAAGACATTTTCATGTAATTTGTTTTCTTTATTGATCATCTTCCTCTTATTTGTCACCTTAAATTTTCAAATATATCAACTCCTTTTCAAAAGAACATATAGACAGCAATAAGGATTCATTCATTGGCTGTCACAGATATGCAGACATGAGCACAAAGCAGATCTGGGTGAATATTGTGGCCAAAGGCCTTCCACTGACTGTAAAACATAGTTGAAAATATTGAAAATAGTGTGAAAATATTCGTAAATGCTTATTACCAGCTTAAGTTTGAAAAGCAGTATACGCAAGCTTTTTATATGAAAAATTATTGTGTCTTTCTTACCTTCCTATTAAATTCATAAGTAATGAAGCAACCATACATAAGAATAAGGAAAAATGGTGGGAGGTAGTGATGGTGGTAACAATCCCATTTATCAAATATCCAGTGTATTGTGAGCACGGGTTTTAATGAACCAATAAACTTCATCCCATCCAATTCTAGGAGAAATGTTCTACATTTTATCATCACATAGACAAGAAAATGGAGGCATATCGGTGGTATAGTGTGTTAGTTTGCTTTTTCATTGAACTTATAATCACCATGTCTAAAAGCAGCCAGGAGTGCGGCAGTGGGAATGTTTAACTCACGTTTCCTGCACTTAGTCCCTCCCAGAAGGAAGACAGGACCGCACTGAAGGAGGAGCAAAGCCAGAACCAGGCAGAGACCATGCAGGAACAGCAGCTCTTGTTCCTCATATTCACCTGTCTTTCTCGTGCACTGGACAGGCATGGTATTGCCCGTTGTGATACTTCTACAGGACTGAAAAACATATGTTCGTATTCGTGTCCTTCTCATAATTTCTCTAAATTCTACTTCTGTTTAGAAGTCAACAGACAACTCTTTTATCCTTCTTCACCAGCTGTGAACAAACTGTTTTGAAACACAGCATGTCCATATGCTGATGAATTAATAACCACAAACAGCTACTTCGGTCATCATCTTTGCAAAAGGTAAAGCAAGAGATTCCAACGAGCATGGTCTACCGTGCGAGCAGTGCTGCTGCTTTTAGAACAGTACAGGCCTTTTCCCCCTCTCAAGGACAATGGAGAATTCCCTAAGAGGAAGCAAACCGGAAGGAGAAGCCTTTTTGTTCAAAGTAGGAGGCAAGCAGCAGCTAATAAGAACAGAGCACACAGACAGCTGTGAAAGCATCTCCAAAATGGCTTGTCTCTAAAAACAAGACAGGAGCAGACAAGAGTTTCAGGAACCTTACAAGTAGACTGGGCTTTTAGGCGGCAGTTAATTGGTGAGACGGGATAAGGCTGAATCACGAACAGCCCTGGAACTGCCAGTCTTAGACGTCTGGAAGGAAGCAGAGTATAAAATGCTTCATTCAGAGACACACGTTGCTGTAAGAGTTGCTATAGGTCTTTAACTCAAGTATGTAGTGCCTTTAGCAAAAGAGATTTACAGTCAAGTTAGGAAAGCAGTAGTAGGCATAGCCTGAAATGTTTAAGAGTCTATACAAACTTACTGGACAACAACTCTAAAAGGTAACCTATTTCTCCCACATGGTATATTGTATATTTTATTTTAGCTAGTAGTGGAACTGTCACACCATTATAGGGTAACGAAATTTTAACTATGCATGGTGTGTGTGTGTGTGTGTGTGTGTGTGTGTGTGTGTGTGTGTGCGCACGCGCGCGTGTTTGGAAGCTTCTAGTTTAATAGCTTTCCTTATGATTTCTTAAAAAATTTTTCTGCCTTAATTATCCCACCCATATTCCCATATACCCTGCCCTTGCATCACTCAACCCAATTTAATGCCACTAACCAAAGAGTACACATGGAGTGACCCATAGCTCCAGCTGCATATGTAGCAGAGGATGGGCCTTGTTGGGCATCAATGGGAGAAGAGGCCCTTGGTCCTGTGAAGGATCGATGCCCCAGTCTAGAGGAATGCCAGGCGGTGAGGCAGAAGTGAGTGAGTAGGTGGGTGGGAGAGCACCCTCATGGAGGCAGGGATGGGGTGTTGGAATGGGGGTTTCCAGAAGGGAAACCAGGAAGAGGAGTAATGTTTGAAATGTAGATAAAGAAAACATCAAATAAAAAATGAGAAAGAAATTAACAACAACAAAAAAGAAAACAGAATAACTATACCACATAGATACAATGACTTGGAGAAAATAATAACTACAAAGGAATAATTATAAATTAAACTATAACAAATAAAAGAATAGTAACACAAATTCAAACTGCACTGAAAAAATTTTGAAATTAAACAAAAATTAAAGAATTCAATAATATGACAAAATACATAATACAGATAAATATATTACACTGAGTGCTAAATCAACATATTGGTTTCTTTCACAAAAACATAAAATAAATCAAGAAGGTTAAACTAAAGATAAGCAAATATAAACCAAGGCAAAAAGCATATACTAAAATAATACTATTTGAAATATCAATGTAAAAAGTATATACAACAAAAAGCATACTATAAGAGAAAAATACACATTCTAATGTGCAGAATTATACCTATGACTAATAAGCATGCAGACAATACTCAGAAAGTAAAGATTTTTAGATATGAATGAGATCTAACTTACAATATTGACCTCTATAAATAAAAGTTGTAGGAAATGAACAAACTATTTGGGAACAGACTGAAAGTTCCTTAAATTAAGAAAACACAAACACTTCTAGAGATAAAGTAATGAAATAAAAGATTGTACACACCCACTTATTTGTTTCCAAATAAGAACAATAGATTACAAAGGATGAAATCTCTAATTTGAATTCAGTATTGCTTTTATTTTTATCAGTCGTGAATACAGACAAACATTTTTCTTGATTTGTATCATTGCTACATATAAATTGTTGAAACAAGAAGAGTAAAACTACTATTTTTACCCAAATCCATTAACATATAGCTATAAATGAACTATGGAAGAACACTGCTTATAGAGGCCAACGAGATGACACAGAAGAGAAGCCTGCCATCATTCCTCATTCCCAGATTCAGTCTCCAGATACCACAAGGTGGAAGGAGAGGACCAACTCCTGAACGTTGTCTTCTGATCACCCCATGCTGTCTTTGTCACATGCACACCCACAAATGTATACATAGACACAAACACTCACATGTACTAACATACACACATAAACAAATAAAATGTTTAAAACTAACTTTCAATAATTATCTAACTAAAAGACAATTTTAACAGATTTTTTTTCAGAGTGCTTTTATTTGTTTCTATTTGTTATAGAAGTATTCACATTTATCTTGTAATTCAAAATTGCCACTCAAAACAATATATATAATACTTGTATAGGTTACCTACTTAAAACTAAAATTGTTTTCATCCTTTTGATAGAGTATAACATGAATATGTGGTATTATATAAAGACTTTTAATGTAAGACTCTATATAATAATATATAATTACTACAATAAAAATTTCTCATATGTAGGGGTTGGGGATTTAGCTCACTGGTAGAGCGCTTGCCTAGCAAGCGCAAGGCCCTGGGTTCGGTCCCCAGCTCCAAAAAAAAAAAAGAAAAGGAAAAAAATTTCTCATATGTAAGTGTCCTGCAAGCAAAAGAAATCAACCCACCAGAAGTCTAAATGTTCAAAACTTCTAGAAATCAGAAATGGTCACGTTCACTGACATTTAATAACAGAAACTAAGTAGAATGGGTTCATCTCTTGGTGACTATACAGTTCAAAGAGGACAGCAAAGGGTTAGAGGAAAGTTTACTCTTTGCATCCAGCAGTAGTAAAGCAGTGTCTCCCCAAACAGAAAGTAGGAGGACTTTACTGAGGAAATATTCAATGGTCATCACATGTGAAGGCGGACATCCCCTCTAGTGTTCATATGTCAACGAGGGTGCAGAGGGTACCTGGAAGAGAATGGGGGACAAGAGACATGAAGAAGGATGCCAAGACAAGAGTCTGATCAAGGCAACAATTTTATGGTTTCCCAAGGCTGAATTTATACCATAACAAGGGTAAGAGAGAGGGAAGTGTGAAACATTTACGTGGGCCAAGGATACAGTATTCGTTGGTCAGCTGATGTCAACAGGATATTGGTTTTTCAGAAAGGTTACAGGTCATCACATTGGGCATCTTGACGTCAGATGTATTTCTCGACAAGGTCACAACTTTATCATATCATTATTCATCTTGACCACCGGATTTATATTAGTCTTCTGCAGCTGGCTGGGGATTTTCCATGATCTCAGTCATACTTAACTCTAACCATAATATTAATATTAATAATGGAAGGTGTCAAGGGCATCATTCCCAACATTCATACTTCAGCATCACATTTCTCCATCATTGTAGGTTTACAAAAGGGCAGAGGAGAATATCTCAGGACAAAGTATTTGGTATTATAATGAGAAATTTTAACTCTTGGTTATCTACAAAGAGTGGGACAGAGTAACCCAACAGTTTTGTATGATTCCTTGTATGCTTCCCTGGAGAATATTATCTGAAACAAAATAGATGACATTTAAAAGATCAACAACACACAACACACACACACACACACACACACACACACACACACACACACACTTACATGCTTGCCATTAGGTGATATCCCTAAGGATGTCACTACTACAACTACAAGGTAATGTCACTGTACTGTTAATAAGTTGGCTAATGAGAATTTTAGAAAAAAAATCTTTAGGTCAGTGGCAGAAATTTATAAAAACCCATGCTTTAAAAACTGAGTCTAAATTTGAGCAAGCCAAAATTAAAAATTATCTGACAAAACTCAGAAGAAGCAGATTTTGTGCCAACTTTCTTACAAACTTAATTAATTTTACTTCTGATAAGCGCTCCTACCTAAAACCAAATAAATAAATAACTGGGAAAAATAATTGTATCTTACAGCCTAAAGCAATATCACCAAAATTTGGTACTAGATTAAATATTCTCAGAAAGAGGTGGAGATTAAATCCTTATTTATTATTAAACAAAATATTTGAAGATAAAATCTTTATATTGATTTTTAAAACTATGATTTTCTCTAATAAAATGTGTTGTATCAAACTTCACTCTCTTTTGAGTAATATTTTTCTCTTCTAATCAGCCTAATCAAAACATATCACTATAGCTTTATATGAGATAAGAGTCACAATTTAGAAAATATACCTAAACACTTCACATAAAATATATAAAAATTACATAGCTTTACTTGGC
This sequence comes from Rattus rattus, assembly GCF_011064425.1. Taxonomy (NCBI): domain Eukaryota; kingdom Metazoa; phylum Chordata; class Mammalia; order Rodentia; family Muridae; genus Rattus; species Rattus rattus. Next base: position 124,444,673 of record NC_046154.1, on the reverse strand, counting down.
TTAAAAGCTTAAATGGAATATGATTAAAATATATTACAAATCAATACTTTCATCTCCCTATATACTTGGAAAATAATTTCTTATAGTATGTGTATAAGCTATTTAATGATTGTCTTCTAAAATACCTTCTCTACAATAAAAATGTGTATGCCAATTAATCTTTTAAAACTGTGCTAAAAGAAAGAATTTGATTCTATTTACAGGAATTCTCTTGGGAGTTCTTCTCAGTAGGATGTTCCTAAACAGAATAGGATTAGTAATCATGCCCATATCTAAATTGACATCAAAAAAGAAGGAAATATTTTTGGGATCATGATTTCAGAGGTATTAGAACAATGTGGTTTACCTGACCCATTTGCATGTTCATGAACCTGCATATTTGTTATGCGTTATATAATAAAGAACTCTATAAAGATGTGAAAATTTAAGGAAGTTCACTAGAAAAATCATGCTCACTTTCTATCTTTTCTATCCTAAGGTTTGTCTTTTAGTTCCAATGCTGCACTGCCTTGCCTAGAACTTTATGCTGCCTTCTCACTTTATATCTTGATTTAACAGCATGGCACCCAAAACAGTGAGTAAGAGTATCTTGACAGCAGTGCTTTTGTTCATGATAACACCCATTACATATGCTATGCACATACACTGATATAGAAAGTCACTCATTTAAAACCCTTCATCTGCATATTTTCATAACATACTTGTCTTATATTTGCTCTGGCAACAATTTCCACCTGTTACAGACACCCAAGGCAATACTTGCTTTATCTTATTTTTCAAGTCTTAGTAGTTATCACAAAATTGGGTATTTATATTAGTAGAAGTTAAAAATGTTTGCCTGTGGATACAAAGGAAGAAAAGGAGGCTAGGACTACCGCCAACTCTGCAAAACGAAAACTATGGAAATGATAATGTAGAAGAAAAGTGGACTTAATCAGGGTTGTTGAGAGCAAAAAAAAAGCAGGCATGGGCTGGAGGAGATAAAGGAATTCAATACAATATTTCGTCTCCCATAAATTTCTCTCTGCTTCTATTATGATGTTATTACATGCTGTCATTTATCTTGAATTTAGTCACAGAATGTCACAATTTTAGTAAGTGATTTCTCTCCCCAGTTTATAGATAATAAAGCATGGGATTTTGACTTTTTCAAAACAAAATATTTATTGGAGCTTTGATCTCAAGAAAAAGTCTATGCTATACAAAACTGCTAATAGTGAATTGGTAATTCTTGTCACATTTTAGGAATTATTCCATTTAAAAGTATTTTCTCTCTAAGATACTGCTTACTATCACTACTGTTAGAATAAATCATTGATGAAAAGTATAAATAGCTGAAAGAAGCATAGATTACTCAATATCTACATGCATATTTTAAACTTTGTACGTTATATTTTTCTTATGAAGTATTTTCTAACAGTTAGGATGAGAATTCCACAGTGGGATTTATGAGCAAGATGAATTCAGGGAAATCTATGTTGCACAGTGAAAACCCCAGACATCTAGCTGCAAATTCCTATGAAGTAGATAAGAATGAGTTGTTTGTGAAATTCATTCTATAAGTCATCAAGATTTAGTCTCTGTGATTTATGCAATTAGATTAAAAAATAACAGCAACTAATCACTTAATGAATTAGTAATAAATGTATAGGCTACTTTAACTTTTCTATATTTGTAATTACAAATCCTGAGCCACATTTTCTAATCCATTGATAGGGAGCTACTTTTCTCTTTTGATGACCTGCAGAATAGAGTAGCTTACAAACTTCCTTCTCAGGAACTCTTCTCTACCATAGCTTCAAGGAATAGAAAAACACAACTGCATCACAATACTTCTGTAGCAAAATTCTTTGATTCCGCCCAGATAGTCTCCTACATATACTGCTCTGTGACCATTTTCATTGTGATTACACCATTCTAAGTGCTACATAACGACAGAGTACAGCAAAGCTATAGAATACCATTCAGTTTTCAAAAGAGTGAAATATATTTTAGTTTCAAAAGATGATAATGCCATTCATTTGCCATACACTTATTAGAAACTAATTGCTCATTGCTCCATTTAATAAATATAATAATCTTTAAAATTGTATATTGCCATTTTTAATGAAAATTAGTAATTAAGGCTTAAAAAGATTAAGAAAATGTTTCTATAGTTATCAAATAAAAGAAAAGGAAAGGACAGACTCAGTAAAAGACATCATTATAACTTAGGACTGAAATTAGCATACCTGAGTCCTTGCTTTCCGGAACATAGCACTAAATTGTTTTCCACTCTCATTCTTGTCCTTATTCATACTCCGATCATAGCACAAACCTCATGAAACATATAGAGCCATCATCGATGTGGTTCCATTGCATAAAATGATCTCATTAAAAGAAATAACCATTAAAACAGATAAACACTATTAATATAAGTTAGAGAATATTAGTCCCCACTCATGTCCCTCAAAAGGCATTAAAGATACAGGTCCATACACTTGCTAGTAAAATATCTTGTCCCCAGTGCTATAATAGTCTACAAACTTGCAGTGTTTTCAGATACCGTGGTCTATGCAATTAGTCACAAATATCAGGAACTCAAGAGCATGTGCTGTGATCAATATAGATTAAGAAATACTAGCCTGTTATACCTATCCATATACAAATTTATCTATAAGAACAATAATAGAAAAAATTTATTCTTTATTTTTTGGATTTTTTTCATCTTTATTAACTTGAGTATTTCTTATTTATATTTCGATTGTTATTCCCCTTCCCAGTTTCCTGGCCAACATCCCCCGAACCTCTCCCCCTCCCCTTCTCTATCGGTGTTCCCCTCCCCATCCTCCCCCCATTACCGCCCTCCCTCCAACAATCACGTTCACTGGGGGTTCAGTCTTAGCAGGACCAAGGGCTTCCCCTTCCACTGGTGCTCTTACTAGGATATTCACTGCTACCTATGAGGTTAGAGTCCAGGATCAGTCCATGTATAGTCTTTGGGTAGTGGCTTAGTCCCTGGAAGCTCTGGTTGGTTGGCATTGTTGTTCATATGGGGTCTCAAGCCCCTTCAAGCTCTTTCAGTCCTTTCTAAGATTCCTTCAATGGGGGTCCCGTTCTCAGTTCAGTGGTTTAATGATGGCATTCGCCTATATATTTGCTGTATTCTGGCTGTGTCTCTCAGGAGAGATCTATATCCAGTTCCTATCGGCCTGCACTTCTTTGCTTCATCCATCTTGTCTAATTGGGTGGCTGTATATGTATGGGCCACATGTGGGGCAGGCTCTGAATGGGTGTTCCTTCTGCCTCTGTTCTAAACTTTGCCTCCCTATTCCCTGCCAAGGGTATTCTTGTTCCCCTTTTAAAGAAGGAGTGAAGCATTCGCATTTTGGTCATCCTTCTTGAGTTCCATGTGTTCTGTGCATCTAGGGTAATTCAAGCTAATGGCCACTTATCAATGAGTGTATACCAGGTATGCTTTTCTGTGATTGGGTTACCTCACTCAGGATGATATTTTCCAGTTCCATCCATTTGCCTATGAATTTCATAAAGTCATTGTTTTTGATAGCTGTGTAGATGTACCACATTTTCTGTATCCATTCCTCTGTTGAAGGGCATCTGGGTTCTTTCCAGCTTCTGGCTATTATAAATAAGTCTGCTATGAACACAGTGGACCATGTGTCTTTGTTATATGTTGGGGCATCTTTTGGGTATAAGCTATGAGAGGTATAGCTGGGTTCTCAGGCAGTTCAATGTCTAATTTTCTGAGGAACCTCCAGACTGATTTCCAGAACGGTTGTACCAGTTTGCAATCCCACCAAAAATGGAGGAGTGTTCCTCTTTCTCCACATCCTCCCCTGCATTTGCTGTGACCTAAGCTTTTTTTTTCTTTTTTTTTTTCAGAGCTGGGGACTGAACCCAGGGCCTTGTGCTTGCTAGGCAAGCGCTCTACCGCTGAGCTAAATTCCCAACCCCATCACCTGAGTTTTTGATCTTAGCCATTCTCACTGGTGTAAGGTGAAATCTCAGGGTTGTTTTGATTTGCATTTCCCTTATGACTAAAGATGTTGAACATTTCTTTAGGTGTTTCTCAGCCATTCGGCATTCCTCAGCTGTGGTTCTTTGTTTAGCTCTGAACCCCATTTTTAATAGGATTATTTGTCTCCCTGCGGTCTAACTTCTTGAGTTCTTTGTATATTTTGAATATAAGCCCTCTATCAGTTGTAGGATTGGTAAAGATCTTTTCCCAATCTATTGGTTGTCGTTTTGTCCTAACAACAGTGTCCTTTGCCTTACAGAAGCTTTGCAGTTTTACGAGATCCCATTTGTTGATTCTTTAGAGCATAAGCCATTGGTGTTTTGTTCAGGAAATTTTCTCCAGTGCCCATGTGTTCTAGATGCTTCCCCACTTTTTCTTCTATTAGTTTGAGTGTATCTGGTTTGATGAGGAGGTCCTTGATCCACTTGGACTTAAGATTTGTATAGGGTGATAAGCATGGATCGATCTGCATTCTTCTACATGCTGACCTCCAGTTGAACTAGCAGCATTTGCTGAAAATGCTATCTTTTTTCCATTGGATGGTTTTGGCTCCTTTGTCAAAAATCAAGTGCCCATAGGTGTGTGGGTTCATTTCTGGGTCTCTAATTCTATTCCACTGGTCTGTCTGTCTCTGTGCCAATATCATGCAGTTTTTATCACTATTGCTCTGTAATACTGCTTGAGTTCAGGGATAGTGATTCCCTCTGAAGTCCTTTTATTGTTGAGGATAGTTTTAGCTCTCCTGGGTTTTTTGTTATTCCAGATGAATTTGCAAATTGTTCTGTCTAACTCTTTGAAGAATTGAATTGGAATTTTGATGGGGATTGCATTGAATCTGTAGATCGCTTTTGGTAAAATGGTCATTTTTACTATATTAATCCTGCCAATCCATGAGCATGGGAGATCTTTCCATCTTCTGAGGTCTTCTTCAATTTCTTTCTTCAGAGGCTTGAAGTTCTTATTGTACAGATCTTTCACTTGCTTGGTTAAAGTCACACCAAGGTATTTTATATTATTTGGGACTATTATGAAGGGTATCGTTTCCCTAATTTCTTTCTCAGCTTTTTTCTCTTTTGTGTAGAAGAAGGCTACTGATTTCTTTGAGTTAATTTTATACCCAGCCTCTTTGCTGAAGGTGTTTATCAGATTTAGTATTTCTCTGGTGGAACTTTTGGGATCACTTAAATATACTATCATATCATCTGCAAATAGTGATATTTTGACTTCTTTTCCGATCTGTATCTCCTTGACCTCCTTTTGTTGTCTGATTGCTCTGGCTAGAACTTCAAGAACTATATTGAATAAGTGGGGAGAGAGTGGGCAGCCTTGTCTAGTCCCTGATTTTAGTGGAATTGCTTCAAGTTTCTCTCCATTTTGTTTAATGTTAGCTACTAGTTTGCTGTATATGGCTTTAAGTATGTTTAGGTATGGGCCTTGAATTTCTATTCTTTACAGGACTTTTATTGTGAGGGGGTGTTGAATTTTGTCAAACCTAACAGGTTTGAGTTAGTGAGACTGGATATTTTGCATACGTCTCTTTGTGTTTCCTGGGAGTCACATTAGCTTCTGGAGGCAACCATGAACATGCTGAGGATGCCATAAGACTTTGGAGACTTTCTAAACACCTGAGCACCTGAAATGGAAATGAAAATGCTGTCCTTTGCTCCTCCAGTCTAGCCATCGGCATTCTAAGCATCTAGTCACCTACACTGATATGTTTTAAGTAGAGTGGGTGGTTTCTGTTGTATTCCTGACAAAACTTTTCATGATGTATGCTATAGTTCTCTAACTAGCTTCTGCTTTAGAGCACATATCGTCTCCTGGAAGATAAATTAATGGGTCGGTGTCCATAGCTTACAATTTGGTTAAGCAACTGAATCTTACTGTGCTTATTCACTTGAGTAATAACTTCTGCCTGCTGGCTGCCACATAAAAGGTATTGCTCAGTCCATGATGTACTTATACCCACTATTCTCACAGCTTTCCTTACTGAACCAACTGAAGAGAGGGGAGAAAATGCCATGGCTCTTGCTCTCCTTATGAAAAAGAAAGGCACAAGTAGAAGAAAGAGTAATGTGCATAAAAATATAAAAATCAAGTGCCAAAGTAAGACAGAGCATCCTCCACCAGTGAATACCCTAGAAAACCTTACCCCTTTTCATTTATCTGTGGCATCATATATGTCAATAATGTAATTGACAGTCTTCACCAGAAAATTTTAGTTCAGTTGCTGTTTTTTCTCAGAAGAAAGAGAATAAGCCTGTGGGATAAACAAAATTATCCTAGAGAAAGTCTTTTGACTGGATCTCTGTGAGCTAAGACACTTCTCTTAGGTGATCTTATTGTATGAGACAATCTACATGTATACTTAAATCTGAGAATGTCCAAACTTCAAAGTATTAGAACCGGCATTAAAGTTAAACTCTAAAATTTAAGTTTTTATATCATTTCTGTTTCTATCTTTTTATTGTTTATCATTTCTCTGAGCCTTCAACTCATTCTTCAAAAGCTTTAGCTAGTTCTACAGTCCATTCTACCTCTATTGATTAGGAGTCTAAATCATACAGATAGGAATTATACGACAGGGGAGGTCTTTCTCTTCCTCTCTCCTGTGTATGCCAAGTAGTCCCAGAATTACTCTGGATATCTAAAAATGTCCCCACTATTCTTTATGAGGATATTTTAAAATTGAAATAGCAATATCAATCTTCAGAATTCACATTTTCAATATTAGAAGTGTCGTGTACAAATCAAAAAGAATAAGATATTTTTGTGCATCTGAAGCAAAATCCTGCTGAAGCAGATCACCAGCTTCAAAGGGAGACTGCCTCACTACCTGTTAACTGCACTGACACCTGCAGAGTCCTCCTCCAGAGCTTTTCAAGCGCTCCACCAGGGGGATAAGGATTAGCACTATCTACTTATAAAAAATATATAAACACACCCTTTATCTTTGAATATACAGTGATCTAAATTTGGAGACTCATTCTCATGAATATTTAAGTAATCAGTAAGCAGTAGTAATCATTTCCATTTTATAATTAAACTAGATGGGTCTTATTTTTAATTTAGGGTGAGTTATTTTCTTCTCTCTCTCCCTCTCTCTCTCTCAGGCAATCAAAGTAATTCTTGATGAATGTGTGATTTATCTAGTAAGGAACATCTACCAAAATAAGAAGACACTGTGCTCTGGGGGGAAATGTATTAAATCAGATAAATTTTGACTGGTATAATTAAAATGATGTTTAATTTTTTTAATTCTCAAGCTACAGATTTACATGCAAAAATACATAACGTTAGTACACACACACAAGCACACACACATATGATATATATATGCAAACTAGGAATGTGGAATTTGTATTCATAGAGAAATTATCTTCTTAAATCCATGTTTTCCTTTACTTTAATCATATTCCATACTAATTCCAACATCTACTTTTTAAAAATTATTTTTCATGAATTTGTTGACAAACTAAACATTTTAATAAAAGAATAACATTCATTTTATTCACCATTCATATTTATTTCTTCTTACCTACAGTAAGGGCAGAAATATTTTCCTTATGTTATTTTGCCTTAAAAGATAATTACAAGAGTACACATGACAAATTCATGGCTCAAGCTGCAAATTTAGCAGAGGATGGCCATGTTGGGCATGAATAAGAGGAGAATCCCTTGGTCCTGCCAAGACTGGACCCCCCAGTGCAGAGGAATGTCAGGGTGCGGAGGTGAGAAGGGGTGGATGGTTGGGTAGAGGAACACCCTCCTAGAAGAAGAGGGAGAGGGGACGGGATAGAAGGTTTATGGATGGGAAACTGGGAAAGGGGATAACATTTGAAATGTAAATTTTAAAAATCTAATAAAAATGTTTTAAAAGCCATAATTACACCATTGGATTTAGTAATGGCTTTTCCTGTACTAAAATTAACAGTAATTCTAAACCAACTCTGAGGGTAATGGTCTCCGGAATAAGATATGGGTATCTCATACTTCATGTAGCAGAGGCAACAGGAATGAATCTCTTCTAGCCCTGGATCTTGTGCCTGTTGCCTTGGCAACAATGGGTTACCTATCCCAGCACAATTCTGGTAGCAAGAACATCATTGAATGTTTAAGTTCTACCATTTACTGTGCTTTGATATTAACACAACTGTTAGGCATTGATGATATAAACTTAAATCTAATAAGTCGTGTTGTCCCTGATGCCAATCCGGTTCTTTCGGTGGATCAGTGTTCCAGAACACACACCTCTTCTTCATCAGCACAAGATTGCCCAAAGGTTGGCTCAAAATGAAACATGCCATCTGCTGTTTTCTGCCCCTTCTATGAATTTCTCACAGAAGCAATCCAATGCAGGCATTTGTCAAGTCCTCCAGGCAAAGAGCATGAATTCTTTTTTTTTTTTAACTCTGGTCACATCATTCACAGATGTTAGGTTGCATGAAACAGTAACGTTAAATAATTAAGGCGTATGACGCTTAAAATGTATATTAAGTTTTAAAAAATTCTTAATTATCCTAAAGAAGGAATCTTGCTCTCCATTTACAATGGTTATACAGGGAATACATTACACAGTGGATGGTTTGCTTCAATTTGTCCATTACTTCATCTAGTCTTTCGATATCATAAGTTTAGTTTGAATCAGAAGAAAAGTTGTAGAAAAACAATAATAATCTTTGTTCTAAATATCTTCTAGGATTTATTCCCAAACTAATAGTCAGGTAAACAATTATCATTAGGATACAATCTCTGTCCTCAAAGAGTCTAAAATCTAGAGAAGATAGAAAACCTATTAAAATGTAAGTATAGGGATTGGGATTTAGCTCAGTGGTAGAGCATTTGCCTAGCAAGTGCAAGGCCCTGGGTTCGGTCCCGAGCTCCAAAAAAAAGAAAAAAAATGTAAGTATAAACACATCAATGCTACAAGAGGAGGCACACAGAAGGTGGTGGAATCTTAGAAGACCTGAGCTTAAAATCTGGGGAAATTCAATGATTTGTTGTTTAGAATGTGTATTGAATTAAACTCTTGTACAGATATGAGTCATCACAATCTATCCTCAGAATAATGGCATAGAACATAAAGTACATATGGACAGAAGAATTGGGACACAATCTAAAACTCTTTTTAGAAGGATAAATAATTAAGTATTTTTTGACATTTTGTGTTGACAATCTCATATTGATTTGCTTAAGAATCCTAGCTCATTTTCATTTCTGAAGTTATGTGAGTATTAAGGAAGCTATGTTAACATGAGATCCAAAAATAACTGAATATGATTTACAAATCCAAAAAGAAAAAGTAGATAGGAGGAAAAAAATCAATTGGCAGGTACAGGCACTTGCCACCAAGCTGAACAAATGGAGTTCAAATCCCAAGATATACATGGTAGAAAAAGAGAATTGACCAAAACAAGTTTTCTCTGATACACACACATGTCACACACACACACACACACACACACACACACACACACACACACACACTAAATGAATGAATGATGAATGAATGAATGAATAATTAATTAACTAAATAAAAAATAAAAGTTCAAGTGGAAAAAAGTAATAATTGATGCTAAAAATTCTATTCATTTTCATTACAATTATTTCCTATCATGGAAGAGGAAACAAATTACAAGACACAAATCAAATAAAATATCCCTCAAGAAAAAAGTAATGAGCTTTAAAAAAAATCAATGATCTGAGTAGAAAACACTTTGTCTAGGTAGTAATAAAATTATCAAACTCTTTACAAAACCAAAGGAAATCAGTCAACTGGTTTGGAACAATAGAGGTCAGAGAAAGTCCCTACTGATGTTCCAGAAGTGAGACCAGGCATGCTTACAGAGCTCCACTACCCATGGGCCTGCAATTGCCTGCAGTCGCCAAATGGTTGGTGTAGAGGATACTGGGAAGTTTCTGGCCAGATTTCATATAGGCCCATCTGTTGAAGCCCATGAACTTGCCTGCAGGGGCAATAATGGCTTCTGTTGCTCTTCTGCCTTCCAAATCTTGCACAAGAGCCTCTCATGGGTAGAATCTAATCCAGAACCCTGCTGGCACAAACTCTGGAAATGTTATTAGCAGGAATCCAGGAGAAAACATGGGAGGGAGGAAATGGTGCTGAATTTCCATCAGGCCATCTGGCACATACATCAGAAACTCAACACTCTCACTTATTAAGAATAATTTTCTTTCATATTTTAGGGATTTATAAAATTAGCTCTTGCCCTATTTCTCATTTTATGCCAGGCTGGGAAACATATGCATGTTACGTGTTCTTCACTTTTCTCTCACTCTGGAATTACCAGGGAAAAAACATGGTCAAGTTATACGTACAACTGCCAGTGAATATGTCAAATCAACATGCTGAAAATGACAAATCTTTTCCCTAATTTTATTTAGAAACTCAAGGAAAAAACTTTCAAAATCATTTGTGCTCATTCAAGTAAATACACTGCTACAATTTTTGTAAGACTCACCAAATATTAAAAGTTAATATAAGGGTTGTAAGTGGAAAATATAAACAAAGACAATGATGCATATATATTAAATTATCTTAAAAATTTAATTATAAAATTAAAAGGAGAAAAATACTAACATGTTGTTTATAATGTGCAACATTAATCATAAAACTAAAAATGGAATGTAGGACACATGCCTCAGGGCTAGCTCCCAGAACTACAGTTTCTACCTTCATATAGACCTGACTTAGCATCTGTGGGAATCTTCCTTTTCTGGGATTCATCATTCTCATTTGCAGACACTGACAGGAAGAAATGATATAGCATACTCTGAGATTCTAGAACAGTGTTGACTCTAAGAAAGCCCTTGATGAATATCTCCTATGATACTCAGTAAGCATCTCCTTGGTGCATAGGGCACCATCTTATGTCCTAGTAGAAATGCAATACTGAACCCATTCAGCACAAAATTCCCAGAAGATGATGTTCAGGCAAGAGTGCCTACTGATGAGCCTGACCACTGGATACCTGGGAATCATATATGGAAAGGAGAAAATGGACCCCTGCAAATTATCTTCTAACCTCTATTCATGTACACACACATACACACAGAGAGACAAATAAGTAAATAAATAAGCCATTTTGAAACCATTTTAAATCAATGAGCCTGCCTTTATGGGACTTGTATTCTAGTATAAAACAAAGAAACAGTAATGTGTTGTTAGGAACAAAAGCATTAAAAGTCACAAATAGAGCAAGGAAGAAGGTAAAAAGTAATATAATTTATGGATCAAAATCAATAGAAAGTCTGTCTGAAGTGGTGATAGAGAACAAGAGACTTGATGACTGAGATATTTTCAGTTCACTGTCTAGAAGGTTGACCAGAACTCTCAAACAAGACTGATCACAAAGGATCCCGGGGAGTCATACAGGCCGAGCTCAAGAGAAGGTACAACAAGGAGGTCAGAAACATGATGTAGAAGCGTGAAGATGGGAAGCATTCATTGTGTGCACAAGCCTCAGAGCACTCTCTCTTTATACTTTGTACATCAATATTTCACTAACCCCTACTATGCAACCGGGAAAGCCAGATCATAGAGAAACTTCCAAACCATTCAATGAGTTCAGAAGTTTATTAAATAATTAAGGAAGTTGATATGAATTACTTGATACTTGAAGAAGTCATGTGATAAGTATGGTTATCTCTGAAGACTACATCCAAATCTCAGAAACTGTGAATGTCCTTCTCACATGACAAAGGAGAAGTACAGATGCTATTCAACTAGCTTGAAAAATGAAAGAGTATACAAAGCAGTCCAAATGTGCCTGACCCAACTACTGACACTAGAAAAAGGAGTAACTCTCTGCCCTATCCACTGAGGGAGTTTGGCATCTCTGGACCTCAGGAGGCTTGTAGAACCACTCCACCCTGGAGCCACATTGGGCTGCTTGAGGTCTGGAGCTCAGCCATAACCTCTGTATCCTTTGAGGATGTGACTGTGGAGTGCATTTTGCTGAATTTTCCCCCAAAAAAGGCTGTAGAGAGATGTGATGCAGGAAACCTGCAGGAACCTGGCTGTCATAGCAAAAAAAGCAAGAAAACTGGATCCTTGATGATGACTCTGAAAATTCAAGGAAAAATTTTCCCATTTCAGTTCAGACTGAATACAAACTATGTGAAAGTCAAGAATATGAAGAGAAACCTGGCACATGTAAGGAGTGTGGGAAATTCTTTAGTGCTCCTCAAAGTTTTCTGGAACATATGAAGACACACCGAAGAGAAAACTTATAAATTTAAACAAACTGCAGATGGTTTTAGCAGACACAGCTTTGTTCAGGGGCATGAAAGAATACGTGCTACAGAAAAGCCCTGTCTGTGTGTTAAAGCAGAGTGGGAAAGACTCTTTGACTCTTGCTGGTACTCAACAGCACATAACACATAATGGAGATGGGTCATATATATGTAAAGTATGTGGTAAAGCCTTTCACTTTTCCAGTTCTTTCCTGACACATAAAAGAACTCACACTGGAGAAGAGTTTTATATATGTAAGCAATGTGGCAAAACCTTTACTTATTCCAGTGGCCTTTGCTGCCGGGAAAGGATGCATAGTGGAGAGAAACTCTATGAATGCAAGCAATTTCTGAATGAAAGTCATGAACAAACTCACCATGGAATAAAATATATATGTAATCAATGTGGGATAATCCTCAGTGATCACAGTTCCCTTCAGTGCCATGAAAAGATCCATAGTTCAGAGAAACCCTATGTATACAAGCAATGTGGGAAAACATTCACTTGCTTTAGCACCTTGTGAAGACATGAACGAATTCATACTGGAATGAAACCCTATGAATGCAAGGTATGTGGGAAAGCCTTCGTAGATTGCAGTTTTCTTTAATGTCATGAAGGATTCATAGTGGAGAAAAACCCTATGTATGTAAGCTGTGCGGGAAAGTGTTCAGTTGTCAGGGCTCTCGGAAATGTCATGAAAGAATTCACAATGGAGAAAGGTTCTCTGCATGTAAGCAGTGTGGGAAAGTCTTCATGCATCACAATGATCTTCAGTACCATGAACAGATTCACAGGGGAGAAGGCCTATGGTTGTATGAAAACCTTTGTGTTGAGCAGTGCACTGAAAAAACCATGAGCAAATCCATAGTGGATTGAAACCTTTTCTATGCAGGGTGTGTGGGAAAGCCTTCACATTTTTATAGTTCCTGACATTGCCATGAAAGGATTCACACTGGGGAAAAACCCTATGTATGTAAAGAGTGTGGGAAAGCCTCTATGTATCACAGTTCTCTTCATTGCCATGGAAATATTCAGTGCAGAGAAACCCTCTGTGTGTAAGCTGTGTGGAACAGCCTTCACTTATCACACTTCACTTCAACACCATGAAAGAATCCACAGGGGAGAGAAACCATATGTATGTAAATTCTGTGCTAAAGCCTTCACTGATCATATTCTCTATGATGCAATGAAAGAATTCATGTTGGAGATAAACCATATGTATGTAAACAATGTAGAAAATCCTACAGTACTCATGGTTCCCTTAGATACCATGAAGGAATGAACTGTGTGCAAGTTACATTGAAAGACCTTCTTCTCTTTGAATAAGTTTTAATTTCATTAGCTCAAAAAAAAGCATGATTATAAGTTATGTGAATAAGCCTTAGCATGTTCTAGTTCTTTTAAAATAAAATGTGGAGACTTATCTCTAAATATAGACTAAAGGAAAGTTCCAGATCTTTCTAGCAAATATGATGGCATAATGAATTTAACTTGTATCAACTTAAAGCATGTGGGATTATCACTATTTGTCTCAATTCAGTTCTGAGAAACCATGATGGGGATGAGAAGATGGCTCAGTTTGTATAGTCTCTGCCATAAAAGCACACAAAAGGCAATAGTCTAGATTTTCCTACTAGGCTCTTGTCATACATCAACCTCCTGACTCTATGTGCAAGTATAATGTGTACCCACACATGAACACACATGAACACATGTCCATACACATCACACACATATAAGAACACATCACATCAAGAACCTCGGTTAGAAGAATCCTGTAAGTCTTCAGTTGGCCAGTATATCAAAATACACAATCAAAACCATATAAATGTAGGTCGAATTGTCTTTTGAAGCATACAGTGTCAAAGTGTGGTGCACTAGGATTCTGTTAACACAAGCAATATGAAGAGTCTGGTATAAAGTAGTTTGTGTAGAATGCTTCTGAAATTGCACAGTTTAGAGGAGGGTTTGTCAGTGGCACATTCATAGGTAGACCTGAATAATATAGAGTGCTCCTTATTTTATTCTTTAGAATAAATGTTTTAGTGAGATTATTTAATAAGCTTTACTTAAATAATTGCATGTACTTAATCTATAGTAAAGTCAGTTAATAACTTTTCCTGCTTTTAATTTAAATATTGAATTAAATGTCTTTCTAATATGTGAACTGCCTTAATTCTTCTGTATTTTTAAAATAATTGTGTCTAATGAACCTATAAAAAGGTTTAATTGGGGAAAAAAGAAAAAGAGGTGAAAGTGATTATCTAGGCATTGTTGGACTTCAATGTGGAAGAAGAGGCAATGGGCTAAAGACCACAGAGGCTTGTAAAAAACTGAGAAATGCAAACAAGTTCTCATCCCTAGAGGTTCCAGAGAAAAGTACAAGTCTGCCACCATCATCAATTAGCCTTCTGAACTATCATACTCTAAGGTAATAGGCTAGTGACTCCTCAGGTATGTTGGTGGGGATTTGTTACAGCAGGAAGAGAAAGCATACATGGTGAATGTGGCTGATTCGTAGCAAATAAACATCAGTGGCATTCACTCCAGTGTGCTGGCAAGAACAGTGGGAGGAAAACCTGTTGCAGGTACAGTAGCATAGCACTTGATGTGCTAATGGAGACTGTGACGAGTGTATTCAATGAACATACGCTATGGAAACCAAAACAAGAGGATAATTATGGATATACACTAAAACAGGAGGCTAATTGAATGAGAATGGCCCCTTAGGCACATACTTTGATTGTTAGTCATCAGGGACTGGCAATACTTGACAAGAATCACGGGCTTTGTGGTCCTTTTAGAGAAATGTGCCACTAGGGGTGACATTGAGTTTTCAAGAGCCCAAACCATGGCCAGTGTCTCTCTCTTCCTGCTGTCTGCACATCTGGATAGAGAACTCTCATCTACCTCTCTAGCACCATTATCTCCCTGGATGGTGACATGCTTCCTATCATGATAAACAGACTAAACCTCCAAAACGATAAGCAAGCACCCATTAAACATTTTTTATAATATGTGTGTTTGTGTGTGTGTGTGTGTGTGTGTGTGTGTGGTAACTTTTGAGTTACCATGGTCATAGCATCTCCTCACAGTAATAGAACACTGACTAAGAAAACAGCTAAGGAAAATTGAAGTTGAGTGCATATTACTTAATCTTCAAAGCAATGCTCTATCACAAAGGAAACACTGACATTTTGAAAGATTCTGGGTCAATGCTGGACCTACCTTTCATGTCTTTATCTGGTCTCTGGTTGTTCTTCATAGGTTTACCTTCTGACCATCTCTTCTAATTATTCCATCTAAAACATTTTAGTCTAGTTCTGTATCTTCAGAGACATTGAGTACAACCGTATCTGTCATGGTATTTTCCATGAAAGAACACCAAAGGGCTAGTTGATGGCCCATGTTCAAACCACTTGGTTCATAAGCATGAAGATCTGAGTTTAAATTCCCAGCACTCACATAAAAAATTGAACATATGGATCCTGGGAGCTCACTCAACATCTAGTCTAGTCCAAAAGGTAGACTAAAGTTTCAGTGAGGGACCATATTTCAAAAGAATGAAGTTAAAGCAGGCCATTTGGCATCCACAAATGCATGAACATTCATAATCATACACACACACACAGCAATTGTGCAACCCAATACATACACATATATGCATATGTTCATATGCATACACCCTAAATAAATAAATAAATAAATTTTTAATTAAAGAAAGCACACAACTGGCTTGTGTATTTGCAAAAAGATTGTTAATTAACAGGATGATGAAGGTCAATATACAGGAAGCCTTATATCAAATAGTGACAAAGAAAGTTGCCAAGGATTTTGTGAAATTTACACCTTTCGCCCAAATAGCAAAAGAAAGAGAGGGCCCAAATTAACAGAATTGCAAATGAGTAAATAAACATTACAACAGGCCACAAAGACAAATGAGACTATACTAAAGGAATAATTTAAAATCCAGTACACCATTAAGCTGGAAAACCTAAAAGAAATTGATGAATTTCTATATTCACCCAAATCACGAAAATTAAAGCAAGAAACCAACAACATAAACAGACCTGTAAAAATAAGATTGGAATAATAATCTAATGCCTCTAAGTAAAAAAGAAAAAAGTGAGGTCCCAGATGGCTTCGCAGCAAAACCTTACCGGGCTTTCAAAGAAGATCTATACCCAATTCTCCTTAAACTAAAGCAGAAACACAAGGAGAACTTCCAAAATCCTCCTATGAAGTTCAAAACAAAAAAAGATGCAAGTAAAAAAAACTACATGCTGATATTTCTGATAAACATAAACTTAAAAATTCTTACCAACAAAATATTTACAAATAGATAACATCAGAAAGATTATATATCACAACCCAGTAACATTTATTCCTGAAATGTAGTAATGGTGCAGCATGTGTAATTCATTAAATGTAATAAACCACAAAAATAGATTTGAATACAATAGATTTGAATAGACTTGCACCTATTTCCATCCACTGATAGATGAGACTTCTCAGGAAACAGTTATGCTAGATTCCTCTATATAGGCATAGCAGAGTATCATTCAAGACTCAACAAAGAAAGAAAACTTTAGATCAACTTTCCTTATGAACACTGATGCAAAAATACTCAAAGAAATATTCACAAACCAAATCCAAAATCATCATCTACAAAGTAGGCCTCACCCCATGGATGAAAGGATGGTTCAACCTATGAAAAATTCATCAACATTATCTACCATACAAACAAACTGAAAGGAAAATATCACATGACCATCTCAGTAGATGATCAACATTTGAAAATATCCAATACCTTTTCATGTTAAAAGTCTTGGAGAGATCAGAGTTACAAGGTACATAGCTAAACATAAGAAGAGGAATATATAGCAAGCCAAGAGCCAACATTAAATTAAGTGGAGAGAAAAAATAAAGGAATTTCACTAGCATCAGGAATAAGACAAGGTTGTCCATGTTCTCTTTGTCTATTATACATGATACTTAAAGTTCTAGCTACAGCAATAAGTCATAGACTATTAAATAAGAATATCACAGCCATCAGAATCAAAGTACACCTCCTCATAAACAGTGGAAACTTCTCTAAAATAGGCCACATTCTAGATCACAAGATGAATCTTGAAAAAAAAAGACTTTAAATATAGTATCAACTCCACATGGGCATAATACTATAGAACCTAGTCAAAGCTTGTGGCTGGAGAGGGCATGAGCCAGAAGGACAAAAATATTAGTATAGTTATCAAGCTGCCTTCAAAGTTTATACTTTAGCTTTATACCCATAGAGAAGTACCACTTCACTTGAAGCAAAGAGGACACCATTTGTAAAGAGGGTTGATTACTCCAAAGACTCATATTTGATCAAAGTACTAAGTAACTGATGGTTGCTAAGCTCTAAATGATGTACCTCTGTTAACCTCCTTTCAAGGCCTCGAGAAGGAAAGGAAGAGATCTGAATGGAGATAGCATGAGAAGAAAAGAAAAACAAAACACAAGATACAACGCAATCCTTATCAAAATTCCAACACAATTCTTTGTAGAATTAGAAAGTAATTTGCTAACTCATTTGGAATAACAAAAAAACACAAACAAACAACAAAAAAAACAAAAACAAAAAACAAAAACAGGATGGCAAAAAGGATCCACAACAATAAAAGAACTTCTGGGGGAATCTCCATCCCAGACAGCAAGCTGTGTTACAGAGCTGTAGTGATAAAAACTGGTTTGGTACAGAGACAGGCAGGAAAATCAATGGAATGGGATGGAAGACCCAGAAATGAAGCCACACACTTATGGTTACTTGAACTTTGACAAAAGAGCTAAAACCATTCAATAGAAAAAAGGTAGCATTTTCAGCAAATGGTGCTATTTCAACTGCAGGTCAGCATGTAGAAGAATGCAGATCAATCCATTCTTTTGTTTTTCCAGCTAGCCACTTTATACTACCAAACGTCCATCTTTGCCTGTTTGTTTATTCATAAGAATAAATTAATTTATTCAACAGCATCTTTTTAAATTTTTTTAACATTTTTATTGGATTTTTAAATCTACTCTTCAAATGTTACCTCCCTTCCTGGTTTCCTGTCCATAAACTCACTATCGCAGCCCCCTTCCCCTTCTTCTATGAAGGTGTTCCTCGACCTATCCCCCGCCCCTTCACACCTTGCTTCCCTGAACTTTCCCTGCACTGGAGGGTCCAGCCTTGGCAGGACCAAGGGTTTCTCCTCCCATTGGTGCCCAACATGGCCATCTTATGCTAAATATGCACCTGGAGACATGGCTCTATACATGTGTACTCTTTGGACCATGGTTTAGTTCCTGAGAGCTCTGGTTGGTTGGTATTGTTGTACTTATGGGGTTGCAAGCCCCTTCAGCTTTTTCAATCCTTTCTCTAACTCCTCCAATGGGGACCTCATTCTCAGTTCAATGGTTTGTGGCTAGCATTCACCTCAGTATTTGACATGCTCTGGCAAAGACTCTCAAGAGGCAAGCTATATCAGACTGCTATCAGAAATCACTTTTTAGAATCAGCAATCTTGCATCTGTTTGGTGGCTATATGTATATGGACTGTATATCCATGTGAGACAGGCTCTGGATGGCCATTCCTTCAGTCTGTTCCAGACTTTGTCTCTATATCTCCTCCTATAAATAATTTTCCCCCTTCTAGGAAGAACTGAAGCGTCTGAACTTTAGGCTTCCTTCTTCTTGAGCTTCATTTGGTCTCTGAATTGTATCTTGGATAATCTGAGCTTTGGGGCTGATATCCACTTATCAGTGAGTGCATATCATGTGTGGTTATTTTTGTCATTGGGTTACCTCACTCAGGATGATTATTTTCTAGTTCCATCCATTTGCCTATGAATTTCATGAAGTCATTGTTTTTGATAGCTGAGTAGTACTCCATTGTCTAGATGTACCACATTTTCTGTATCCATTCCTCTGTTGAAGGGCATCTGGGTTCTTTCCAGCTTCTGGCTATTATAAATAAGGCTGCTATGAACAGAGTGGAACATGTGTAAAGGACTGGAAAACAATTTTCCAAGCAAATCGTCCCAAGAAACAAGTGGGAGTAGCCATTGTAATATCAAATGAAATCAACTTTCAACCATAGTTATCACAAAAGATAAGGAAGAGCACTTCATATTAATCAAAGAAAAAAATCCACCAATGTTGGGAGTTATCCCCCTAAAACCCTCCATTATTGATGCCAATATTATAGTTAAAGTTAAGTAAGATAAAATGGAAAAATGCTAGAATAAAAATTGATGACTGGATGCATTAAGAAGTCAGGATGATGAAAAATACCCAGCCAGCTGGAGAAGGCTAATACAAATCTGGAGTCAGGTTGCCTAATGATATAACAAACTTGTGACCTTTCTGAGAAACCAATATCCTGTTGATGTCAGCTGATTATTTGACCCTAAGAGCACAGTGTCCTTGGCTTGCGTGAATATTTCCTGCTTCCCCCTCCCTCTGTTACCCCTGCTATGGTATAAATTCAGCCTTGGGAAAAAATAAAATTTGTCGCCTTGATCAGACACCTGTCTTGGCATCCTTCTTTGTGCCTCTTGTCCTCCATTCTTTCCTAGGTGGTCACCAACATCTGCTGACTTCCCAGCGGGTTGGGGCGCACCAAGAAGAACTGTCAATTCTGAACATCTATGCTCCAAATGCAAAGGTGCCCACATGTATAAAAAAAAAAAAAACTTTACTGAAGCTCAAAGCACATATTGCACCACATACAATAATAGTTAGAGACTTCAACACCCCACTGTCATCAATGGACAGATCATGGAAACAGCAACTAAACAGAGAAATATTGAAACTAACAGAAGTTTTGAACCAAATGGAGTGAAGAGATATCTATAGAACATTTCATCCTAAAACAAAAGAGTATACATCCTTCTCAGCACCTCATGGTAACGTCTGGAAAATTGACCATATAATTAGTCACAAATCGGTCTCAACAGATAGAATAAGATTGAAATAATCCCATGCATTCTATCTATAAACTAAGTTTGGTCTTCAATAAAATTGAAAACATCAGAAAGCCCACATATACATGGAAACTGAACAACACTATACTTAAAGATAACTTCATCAAGGAAGAAGTAAAAAAAAAAAGAAGAAGAAATTGAGAACTTTTTAGAGTTTAATGAAAATGGAAACATACCCAAAATTATGGGACACAAATGGAAGTAGTGCTAAGAGGAAAACTTATATCTCTGAAGGCCTCCAAAAAAGAAAAAATAAACTGGAGGGAACATGTGCTAACTTGACAATACACCTGAAAACTCTAGAACAAAAAGAAGCAAATACACCCAAGAGGAGTAGATGGCGGGAAATAATCAAACTCAGAGCTGAAATTAACCAAGTAAAAACAAAAAAGAACTATACAAAGAATAAAAAACCCAGGATCTGCTTCTTTGAGAAAACAAATAAGATAGATTAAACCTTAACCAGACTAACCAAATGGCACAGAGACAGTATCCAAATTACCAAACTCAAAAATGAAAAGTAAGCCATAACAACAGAAACTGAGAAAATTTTAAAAAATCATCAAATCCTACTATAAAAGCGTATATTCAACAAAACTGGAAAATCTAGAGGAAATGGACAATTTTCTAGACAGATATCAGGCACCAAAGTAAACAAAATCAGATAAACCATCTAAACAACCCCATAACCCATAAAGAAACAGAAGCAGTCATTAACAGTCTCCCAATCAAAAAAATCCCAGGACCAGGTGGGTTTAGTGCAGAATTCTATCAGACCTTCAAAGAAGACCTCATAACAATACTCTTCAAACTGTTCCACAAAATAAAAACAGAAGGATTACTACCCAATTCATTCTTTGAAGCCACAGTTATGTTTACACCTAAACCACACAAAAATCCAACAAAGAAAGAGAACTTCAGACCAATTTCCCTTATGAATATCAATGCAAAAATACTCAGTAAAATTCTCACATACCAAATCCAAGAACACATCAAAATGATCATCCATCATGATCAAGTAGGCTTCATCCCAGGGATACAAGGATGGTTCAATATTGGGAAAACAATCAACATAATTCACAAACTCAAAAACCACATTATCATCTCATTTGACAAAATTCAATACCCCTTCATAATAAAAGTCTTGGAAAGATCAGGAAGTCAAGGCCCATAGCTAAACATAATAAAAGTAATATACAGCAAATGAGTAGCCTACATCAAGGTAAATACAGAAACTTGAAGCAATTCCACTAAAATCAGGGATTAGACAAGGCTACCCACTCTCCCCCTACTTATTCAATATAATATTTGAAATCCTAGCCAGAACAATTAGACAACCAGAAGAGGTCAAAGGGTTACAAATTGGAAAGAAGAAATCAAAATACCACTATTTGAAGATGATATGATAGTATACTTAAGTGACCCCAAAAGTTACACCAGAGAACTACTAAGACTGATAAACAACTTCAGCAAAGTGGCTGTATATAAAATTAACTCAAATAAATCAGTAACTTTCCTCTACTCAAAAAAAAAAAAAACAGGAGGAGAAAGAAATTAGGAAAATGATGCCCTTCACAATAGTCACAAATGATATAAAATACCTTGGTGTGACTCTAACCAAGCAAGTATAACAGATCTGTATGACAAGAACTTCAAATCTCTGAAGAAAGAAAGTAAAGAAGATCTTAGAAGATGGAAAGATCTCCCAAGCTCCTGGATTGGCAGGAATAATATTGTAAAAATGGCCATCTTGCCAAAAGCAATCTATAGATTCAATGCAATCCCCATCAAAATTCCAACTCAATTCTTCATAAAATTAGAAAGAGAAATTTACAAATTCATTTGGAATAACAAAAAATCCAGGATAGAGAAAACGATTCTCAAAAATAAAAGGACTTCTGGGGGGGGGGGATCACCATCCCTGACCTCAAGCTGTATTACAGAACAACTGTGATAAAAATTGCATAGAATTTGATCAGCGCCAGGTAAATCAATGGAATAGAAGTAAATATCCAGAAATGAACCCACAGACCTATGGTCACTTGATCTTTAACAATGGAGCTAAAACTCTCCAATGAAAAAGAGATAGCATTTTCAACAAATGGTATTGGTTCAAATGGAGGTCAGCATGTAGAATAATGCAAATTGAACCATTCTAATCCCCTTTTACAGAGCTGAAGTCTAAGTGGATAATAAACCTTCACATAAAACCAGATGCACTGAATCTAATAGATGAGGAAGAGCCTGGATCACATTGGCACGGGGAAAAATTTCCTGAACAGAACACCAATGACTTAGGCTCTAAGATCAAGAATTGATCTCACATAATTGCACAGCTTCTATAAGGCAAAGAACACTGTCAACAGGACAAAACGGCAATGAACTGATAATAATCCCATTAAAATTGGGGTACAGAGTTAAAGAATTCTCAGCTGAGGATTATCGAATGGCTGAAAAGCACCTAAAGAAATGTCCAACATCCTTAGTCATCAGGGAAATGCAAATCAAAACAACCCTGAGAACAAAACAACCCCACCTCATACCAGTCAGAATGGCTAAGATCAAAACTCAGGTGACAGCAGATGCTGGCCAGGATATGGTGAAAGAGGAGCACTTCTCCATTTTTGATGAGATTATAAGCTGGTACAACCACTCTGGAAATCAGCTTGGCAGTTCCTCAGAAAATTGGATGTAGTACTACCTAAGGACCCAGCTATACCACTCCTGGGCATATATTCAAATGATGCTCCAACATATAACAAGGACATATGCTCCACTATGTTCATAGCAGTCTTATTTATACTAGTGAAAAACTGGAAAGAACCCAGAAGCCCTTCAACAGAGGAATGGATACAGAAAATGTGGTACATTTACACAATGGATTACTACTCACCTATTAAAAACAATGACTTCATAAAATTCTTAGGCAAATGAATAGAACTAGAAAATATCATCCTGAGTGAGGTACCCAGTCCCCAAAAAACACACATGGTATGTACTCACTGTTAAGTGGATATCAGTCCAAAGGCTCTGACTACCCAAGATACAATCCACAGACCATATGAAGCTCATGAAAAAGTAAGACAAAAATGTAGATACTTCATTCCTTCTTAGAAGGAATACTCACAGGAGGAAATACAGGCACAAAGAGTAGAGCAGGAACTGAAGAAAAGATCATTCAGAGACTGTCCCACTAGGGTATCCATCCCATATGCAGCCACCAAACCTAGTCACTGTTGCTGATGCCATGAACTGTTTGCTGACAGGAACTTGATATGGATGACTCCTGAACGGCTCTGCCAGAGCCTTACTGATACAGATGAGGATGCTTGCAGTTCACCATCAGACTGAGCATGGGGACCCCAATGCAAGAGTTAGAGAAAGGACTGAAGGAGCTGAAGGGTTTTGCAATCACATAGGAAGAACAACAATATCAACCAACCAGACCCCCACAGAGCTTCCAGGGACTAAACCACCAACCAGTTAGTACACATGGAGTTTCCCATGGCTCCAGCAGAGGATGGCATTGGCTGGCATCAGTAAGAGAAGACCTTGGTCCTGTGAAGACGCGATTCCCCAGTGTAGGGGAATGCCAGGGCGTTAAGGTAGGAGTAGGTGGATTGGAATGGGAGCATCTTCATAGAAGCAGGAGGAGGCAGGAGATGAAATGGAAGAGGGGGGTTACAGGAGATAACCTTTGAAATGTAAAGGCATAAAATATACAATAAAAATAAAATAAAATATATACAAATAAAAAAAGAAACAGGGTATCTTGCTATTGTAGGTAAAGATTAAATGAACGAATTAACGAACGAACAAACGAATGAATGAATGAATGAATGAATGAATGAATGAATGAATGAATGAATTACCAATAAATCACTGGTCTTGGTGACATGCACCTGTAATCCCAACACTTAGGTGGAAGCCGATGAATCAAGCAGGAGGCTACAAGTTTTGAGGCCAACTTGGACGATATAGTATGACCCAATTAAGAGGGAAGAAGTGTGAAGGAAAGATGAGAGTCAATAACTCCAACCTAAAATTAAATTCAGGTCAGAATTCAACATGTATAAATATTTAAGAAAAACATCAATCTGTTACTTCGTTTTTATGCACACACTCTCCGTGTTTAAGAGTCCAAAAAATCTCTTCCTGCCAGTGTAAAATAGATACTCAGTACCAAAAGACTGTATCATGACTGGTAGAAATTTTTGTTTGTCTGTGTTTTTTTTTCTTAGCATTATAGTACATTTTTCTAACAGATAATGGTTTCCTACATTTGGTGAAATGGAGGCCAAATCTATTACCTCCTCTCCTGCCAGCAATCACACACTTAGCATTCAAATTATGCTTTGAAAATGAGATGTAAATGTAGAAAATATGCATAAAATAACCTACAGTATGCCTCTGTAACAAAGAAATGTTATCTATCCCTAAATAAATAAATAAATACATGCATGCATACATACATACATACATAGATGGATAAATAAATGAAAATAAAAACTACTTGTAAACTGCTAAATGGGAAGCTTGGCAATGAGATTGGGCCGATGCCTTAGCAGATAAGGATAAAACAACATAATAAAATAAGTTTTATTTTCTTCTTAAGAAAAATGTGTATAGTAACAAAAGAGAAATGACAGGGGAGGCCAAAAGGGGCATTTAAAAATGACTATTCAGAATAATCCAGAAGTCATAACCTGACACCAAGATAACTATGCAAATAGATTCTAGTACACCTCAAGTGAGGACAGATGTACTGAACCAGTGTTGTTCTGAATCATTATCTCTTTACTGGTCCACGTCCACCAAGGGACATGGTACAAGCTCATCTACTTACTGGGGCAGGTTGCATGCATAAAAAGGAGGAATAAATAGATCAGGTAAAACAGCAATTGTGGCTTTCAAAACGGGGGTATAAACATGGATGTTATCTAATCTTTAAAACTGCTAACTTCAAAGTAAAATTTTCCTGTATAGAAGTGAGTTGTGCCAAAAGTCTAAAATTAGTATTTTTCAAACTGACACACATCACAGTTAAGTAGATGGCTGCATAAACACAGGATTGTTGGACTCCACTCCACAGTTTCAATTTTAGAAAACCAGGAATAAGGCCAGAGAATTCTTATTTCTAGCCAAGTATCCAGATGTTATAGTGGCACTGGTCAGAAGTTTACACTTGAGAGCCACTGCTTTTATTCAGGGGAGTTTTAAACCACTGTAAAAAAAATAAGGATTTATGACAATTCTCGTTAGTGTCACTTTGCAGCTGCCTGTATGCACATCAAACTGTGTTGTTTTCATTTAATTAATAAAAAGTCAGAATGAAGAGTCTGGATAAAATGAACAGGCTCAGACCAACCCCTGCATGTGTCCTTTCTGAATGCTGCATTGATAAATGACTTTTGAGGATTGTTATTTCCTTGTATAGATTCCGGATTCTCACTTATCACAGCACTATAATCCCAATCCCAATTCCAGATCACCATCCCTAGGCCTCACTGATAGAACAACAACAAAATAATAATAGTCCCTTCTTCTTCCAATGGAGTAGATCAACCCCACCGTACGGAACAGGTCAAGTAAGCATTTGCTATGAATGAGTATTAGCATCTCTTCGGTATAGCCCCCAAGATACCTCTCCAATATTGTGCCAAGACTTCTATGCCTGTCAAAGTGTCTTCCATTGACCTCAAATTGCCTCAGAGTAGTATATCATTAACAGGATTCCCTACAAAAGCAACTTTCTCCATGCTACTCAGCCCCTGTCCTAAATACTCTGTTCATATATTCTACTCATTAAAAGTACTTAGAGATTTTGATTTCACTTTTTGTTGTTTTTCTTAGTTTTGTTTTGTTGGGAAAAAGGAAGAACATGAAGTAGGGTGAATAGAGGGATGGGAGATCTGAGAAGAGGTTAGGAAGGGATGTATGATCAAAACAGACATACATGTTCTACAAAGATTAATAAAAAATTGAAATGCTTAACAAAGCACATATTTTGTGCAGTCCTAATGCTACATTTCTTGTGCCTTTGATAAGAAAGGAGTTATAATTTTTAAAGGTAAAAAAATTCAAATGTGAAATTCTGAAAACATGCCCTTACACATCCACTTGACCTTGTTTCTGCTACAGTCTACTACCAGAGATCATAGTATCCAATGGTTGGATAGTTGAGCTGGTAATCACCGCTGCAGTGTAGGATTCAGATTCACATTCAGATATTAATAACCACATGATTTCCCCAGTGCAGCTCTATTAGTTAGTTTTTACTGAATTATTTTTAAAAAATCCAAATAGATAATACTACTTGAGTGATATGGAAACTTTACCATCAGACCTGTGACATGCCTTATTAGTTTGAAATTAAACCAGTTATTATATACCTTGGATGAAAAATTTTGTCTTACAATACACAGATATATATATATAAAAATTATAGGTTCCATCCAAGTCTCACTGCCTCACACAACTATCGAAAATATCCTAATAAACTGCACCCTATATATCCTGGATCTTTCTGCTTCTTTTATGTGGCCTTGCAGTGCTCAGACCAGTCTCAAACACTGGGATTAGGCCATCTCGTAATACCTAGTTTTCAAAATTAGCATTAAAATTTCTGGTCCCAAGAACTTTGAAATTGTAGATTGATGTTACAAATACTTCATTTAGCTTAGTCAAAAATATTTTCACATGTAAATAATATTCAATAAAATTGTAAAAAATAAAAAATAGGAAAGTACATTTCATAAAACCTGTGGGTTGCTAAAACGCACAGCTGCTGAATGCTAGAACTGGCTCGGTAATCTTTCTCTGGTATAAATAGTCTGATCTGTTTGCTCAAGTTGCTTCTTTCTAGTGACTTATAATGCTAATTCTACTACAAATAAAAATACTCTAAATATCAAATTTCTAAGAGAAATAAAAGAATTTACAATATATAAGTTAAATATACTAGTAGAGATCAAGTAATGTAAGTCATAAGAAAAATTAGTTCAAAAATAATCTGGTATTTGGAAGAATTATAATATAATTAAATATTTCTTCATTCCAAATCATCCCATATTCCTTGCTCTCCTTTAAAGTCATGGCCTCTTATCTTTTAATTGTTGTTACGCATATGTGTGACATACATGCAAATATTTCTAAGTGTGTAAATATGACCATTTTAATCTGTGCACTGTTTCTTGTATGTATATGATTCCAGGGATATCTATTTAGTATTAGACAAATTTGTGTGCTCTTCCCTTTGAAAGCCTATGTTTTCACTTTCAGTATTCTTAATTGCCTAAAGTTTTTGTTAGGTTTGAGATCTCATTAGATTTCAAATACCCACCCAAGTTAACATGTCTATTGGTGTTTTCCATCCCTCTCAAGGAAACTACTCTTTTCAACAGATGGAGACCATTACAGAAAACCACAAGTGATTGAAATACACAGTTGTTGGCACACACACTTTGGCAATAACTAACAGTAACTCTCTGATTGGACTTAAGACCTGCTCAAGAAGATGGAAATTATGCCTAGTACTGAAACCCTAGCCAATCACTCAGGGATAGTGAAGTCATGAATCTTGGAGGAAAACCTATGACTATCATTTTACTGAACTGGCACGATCCATAACTTATTCTAAATATTTGTCTTTATGCCCACAAATTAGTACAACCCTTAACCCTCATCAGGGAAACTTCCCTTTGCAACACTCAGAGACTATTTCGGAAAACTACAACCAATCAAAGTATGGAGTTGTGGAGCTCATTCCCGTAGGATACACGTGCAATATGATCACACCCCTAAGTCTCAGGGAACATTGCAGAACAGGGGGTAGAAAGATTACTAGAGCTAGAGGACTAGCCAAACATGAACTTACCAAACGTTGAAAAGGCTACCCAGAGGCAAGAACCACATTCTCATCCTGACCTCTGAAAGACCCCCACATCTGTGAACAGCTTCTGTAGACTCACCTACCAATGAAACAACCAGAGGTGTGATAAACTGGAACCAAGGAACTAATGTTGATAATCAAGACCAGAACCAAGAAGACATGACTGCACTTCAGGCTCTATAGCCCTATCCAATGATCATCCCTTCATTTTCAATCCACCTTTATTTAATACCCAATATCAACTTAGCAGAATGGCTAATTTGCTAGCCCTGTTTTATCCTCATTTATCCCTTTAGAATTTCTTCTCTTTTTCCTCCTTCTTCCCTTTCTCATTTTCCTTCTGGTAGCATAACCCAAAAAAACTTAGAATGACCTGATTTACAATTCAACCTCCTGAGAGTTGGCATGGATTAAGGTTATCTGATAGCATTTCTATATCTCTCTGTCATTCTACATTTAATCAAAACAGCCTCTTCTCTGCTTCCCAACATCCCTACTGCTCCATTCCTATGTTTACTTTTCCTTATTCTACTTCTATTCTAATAGTAGAAAATGTATTACTGCATACAGTACAATTAGTGTTTATTTACTTCATAACATGTTGGAACATAAGAGGTGATCGTGGTTTTTATTTCACCATTACTATATGTACATGTTATGGCAAATCCTTGATAAAATATTTATTTCCAGGTCAGGCAATAGTTCGTTCCTTTAATCTCAGCACTTGGGCAGCAGAAGCAGGAAGATCTCTGAGTTTGGGGCCAGTCTTGTCTACATAATGAGTTCCAGAACAGCCAGGGCTACACAGAGAAACCTTGTCCTGAAAAATGAAAACAAAACAAAAAGTAAGAATAATTTATTTCCAGACTGCATTTTTCAAAATTACTGGGGATTGAGATATGATCTCTAAACCAGATCTCCAAAAGATGTGTGAAGAAATACTTCAGACTAAGGGGAAAAATAAACTATCCACATGGCTACAGGAAAGAATAAGCCATAGTACAATTAATTAAGTGAATGAAGAATAGAAAGATACCAAAAATTTTAAAAGTCAACAGTGACAAAAAATAGTGCACACTTTCAATAATTATAAATATTGATTGTCTCAACTCCTCCCAAAAAGACCCAGTGTAGCAGACTAAATTAAAGAGGAAAAGTGAATTTAGTTGGAGGGAATAGATATAAGATGGGTATGAGAAGGATAAAAATATATAATTATATTTAATTATTTTTAACGAAAGAAACAAATAAATAAAACCACAATCTATTGGTTGTCTTCAAACAACATACTTCACCATTAAAGACAGATATAGCCATTAGGTCTAAGAAAGGAGAAAGGTATTCTAAGCACCTGATTTCTTACCAAGATACCAAAAAATTGTAGAAAAGACAGCCTCTTTAATAAATAATGCTGAGAAAATTATGTATCTACATGTAAAATGATGAAACCCATATCCCTCTCAGTAACCATACAAAATTCAGTTCCAGGGTCTGTGAGATGACTTAGTAGGTAAGGCACTTGCCTCCGAGCCAAACGTCCCAAGTTCCATCTTCAGAGCCCATTTAGTAGAAGATGAGAAACAATTCCCACATACTGTCATCTGGCTGCTATATTTGCACACAAGTCCACACACATGTATACACACACATTAAATAAATATAGCAAAAACTTTTACATTCCATATGAACAATTATATTATTATAAGACTGGAAAATATGAAATGGTTGGAGAAAATACTTGAAGCTTGAGGCATAGAAAGACTTCCTGGGCATGACTCCAGTCACAAGAAATCATGTCAACAACAGACAAATGGCTCTTATGAAATTAAGTTCTACATTGCAAAGGAAACAATTAGTCAAATACAAAACAGCCTGCAGAAGGGGAGAATATTCACTACTTGTACATCTGAAAAAAGATTACTATCTAAAATACACAAAGAATACAAAAAAATTAAACAACAAGAACTCCAACAGCCCAACAAGGCAATGGACTAATGAATAAACAGACTATTTTCAAAAAGATTAAGTAAAAATGTCAGAATAAACATACAAAAACTATGTTCATCATAGAATTATAAATTAAGACCTCATTGAGTTTCTGCCTGAACCAAGTTTTCATTTCCACCTCTAATGTCCATAGCAACAACAACAAAAAAAAGCTAAAGAAATTCTTCATTGGAGGAACGTGCTAGAAAACAACTAATGTAAGTCTAAGGAGTCATCTCAAGCAATAAGAATATTCATCTTCTGTGTAGTAATGAGAGAAGCAAGCCTCACATGCTCCTGTGCCTTAGGGTTTGTCACTCAGCCTTTGTGAATAAGATGGATGCAGCCATGAATGATAGACAACTTGAGATGAATGGAGAAATTTGTGGAACCAAAGAGAGCTATGTCAAGAGAAGACTGACAAAGGCAAGTTTCCACTTAACTGTCAAAAATATCTTCTGATATTAAAGATATTTCTGAAGAACATTGTCTGGGAGGTCTTTTGGAACGGTATAGGAAAGTGGAAAGGATTGAAATCATGACCTCATGGCTGTCAAAGACAGTAGAAAGAGGAGAACCTCCTTTGTTGTCTTTTGTTGACCATGACTTCAAGAGTAAAGTCATTCATAAATACCATACTATGAATGGCCACAGCTGTGAAGTGTAAAAATCCCTGTCAAAGAAAAAGGTAGCTGGTGTTTCATGTATCAAAGAGGTCAAAATGTTTTTGAAAACTTGGGTGGTAGCCATGGAAGTGGTTTTGGTGGCAATGACAATTATGGTCATGGCAGCTTTGTTGGCAGTCATAGTGATAATAGAAAAGATAGCAGTAGAATTGATTATCATAGGTTTGGTAATGATGAGAGCAATTTTGAGGATAATGGAATTTTCAATCTCTTTGGCAATTGCAACAATTAATATTCAAATTTTAATCTAAAAGAGGATAAAATTTTTGAGGCAAAGTGTTGGCTCCTACGGTAGTAGAACCGCAAAACTAAGGTGAGTGCAATGGTGCTAGCAGGAGCTATGTCAGTGAAGATGGTTCTAATTTTCACCAAGAAACAAATCTTAGCAGGAAAGAAAAGCCAGAGAAGTGACAAGAAGCCAAAAATTACAAAATATTATGAACTCAGCAAAGTACAGCAAATCACTGCTACAAAGGTGACTTTTTTTAGGTAAAACCCATGTGTATGGGCAAAAACATTCATGCTGTTTGTGATAACTGTATAACAGGTTATTTTCATTTCTTTTACATGAAACATGTAAAGTTTTTCAACAAGGGGTTTTCATGTAGATTTCTTCTATCACTGATGATATGGCTTGCTACATATAAAAGCCAGATCATGATGCTTAGTAAATGTCTTTTTAAATCTGCTACATAAAGTTAGTGCACTCTGAAGCCAATTTGGTAAACTTCCCCAACAGTATAAAGTTAAAATTGCTTCAGAGTAATGCCAGGTTCCATTTTAAAAGTGTTTATAACTGCTTAGAAGGAGAAGCCTTCCCATGCTCACCACCAATGTCATTTCTTGAAATAGTCTTTCTAAGCTTATTAACATACATTCTTTCTCAAATTTCCTTTGCTCTAAAGCTCTGGTATGTATACATATGAATTATGTTTATAAAATTAGGATGAAAGTTTATATACCCTGCTTATTTAGCTTGTTGGGTATTTATTCCCCAAAAACTTTAGTTTCCCTTACTGATTTTTTAAAACACTATTAAGAATTCATAGGTGTATTCAATGGAATAAGACTGTATCTGACTCCCTATTTTCCCCCTTCAACTGTCTTCACACCCCTCCTATATACCCCCTCCTCTCTCTTCCTTATGATCTACAAAGTCCAGTTAGTGTTACCCATATACACATAGTAGATGAAGCACTGGAAACCTACCATTGGTCATGTCTTTGAATATTAGTAGCAATATAACATATACGAATAGTTTTGTTTCAAATGTATAAGAATAAAATTAATTATAAAATAATGCTAATGATTAGTGCACAACTACTGTAAAAAATAAAACATTATCCAAATATAAAATCACCATGAAACATACACTATTTCCTTGTGCTACAGTTTTCATTACTTTGTAGTACACTTTAAAAATATTTCAAAATATATTATCAGTTTTCTGATGACTACACTGGAAGACTAAACATTAGGGATATTTAAAAATCAATTCAGTGAAACAGGTGAGTTATTTGATATTAAAGAAAAATGTGTAGCATTTATTTTACAGAAAAAAGGACACAACATTGCTCACAAGGGCACTCTACTGGAACCTTTGTCTCTCAAGTTTGATTTTTCTGCCTCATCCCCCATTCAGGCTGTGATCCTAGCTTTACCTGCACTGCTTATTGCTTTTTCCAGCCAACCTAGAGTAATTAAAGCAGTACAATAATATCCAAGAACGTAGATGTAGTGGTAATGAAGAGACAACAAGCAAAGGTTTTATAGAGGGCAGATCAAAAATAAGTCATTATTTCATATAAAAATCATAACAGGAATACCAAATGAGTAAGTGGGCCACCAACAACACAGGAACCCAGGAGAAGCTAAAGGCTGTAGGTAAAACTGGTGGATTTCCTTTTAAGGGGTTGAAGAGTGAAGTGATTGGAAGACTGGAATGAGGTAGACTCTGACTTCTGAAAGAACAAGTAGTCCTTCAGTAGTTCTGACATACCTAAGAGCACAGGTAAGACAACCACTTCTGCTCCAAAGTACCTGCCCAGAGCCCTAGGACAAAGGAACCGAGGAGCAGTCTGAGACAGGATCCTTAGAATTTCTGCCTGCTCCCTGAGCTGACCCTGTGCTACAGCTGTCTATACCCCAGATCACGCTGGGAGAAGGCTGGTCTCCATGAGTGCTGACACACAGGCTTACAGGAGTGTCAAGCCACTGTCAGAGACAGCAAGACCAGCTAACACCAAGGACAACCTGATGGCAAGATGCAAGTGCAGGAACCTAAGAAAGAGAAAGCAAGATTACTTGGCGTCATCAGAGACTAGTTTTCCCACCAAAACAAATACTGGATATCCCAACACACACCTGAAAAGCAAGATTTGAATTTAAAAGCACTTCTCATGGTTATGTTAAAGGACTTTAAGAAGGACATAAATTCCTTAAAGGACAGGACAACACAGGTAAACAAGTAGAAGCCCTTAAAGAAGAAACACAAAAATCCTGTAAAGATTTAAAGAAATAAAAAAACCTAACAGGTCAAGGAATTGAACAAAACCATCCAGGATCTAAAAATGGAAATAGAAACAATAAAAAAATCACAAAGTGAGACAATCCTGGAGATAAAAAACCTAGGAAAGAGAACAATAGTCATAGGTATAACCATTACCAACAGAATACAAGAAATAGAAGAGAAAATCTCAGGGGCAGAAGATACCATAGAAAATATTGACCCAACCTTAAAACAAAATAAAAAATGCAAAAAGGTCCTAACCCCAAACATCCAGGAAATCCAGGATAAATGAGAAGATCAAACCTATAGGCAATAGCTATAGAAGAAAGCAAAGATTCCCAACTTGAAAGGCCAGTAAATACCTTCAATAAAATTATAGAATAAAACTTCCCTAACCTAAAGAAAGAGAAGTCCATAAACATACAAGAAGCCTAAAGAACTCCAAATAGATTAAACCAGAAAAGAAATTCCTCCTGTCACATACTAGTCAAAACACCTAATGCCCCCCAAAAAAGAAAGAATAATAAAAGCAGTAAGAAGAAAAGGTCAAGTAACATATAAAGGCAGACCTATCAGAATTACACTAGACTTCTCACCAGAGACTATGAAACCCAGAAGATCCTGGTAAGGTGTCATGCAGACCCTAAGGGAACACAAATGCCAGCCCAGGCTATTATAGCCAGCAAAACTCTGAATTAACATAGATGGAGAAAACAAGATATTCCATGACAATATCAAATTTACACAAAATCTTTCTACAAATCCAGCCCTACAAAGGCTAATAGATGGAAAAATCCAACACAAGGAGGGAAACTACACCCTAGAAAAAGTAAGAAAGTAATCTAATTTCAAATAACCTAAAAGAAGATAGTCACACAAACATAATTCTACCTCTAACAACAAAAATAACGTAGACAACAGTCATTGGTCCCTAACATCTCTCAACATCAACTCAATTTCCCCCCAAAAAGGCATAGACTAACAGACTAGATTTGTATAGAGACCCAGCATTTTGATGCACACAGTAAACACATATCAGTCAAAAAGACAGACACTACCTCAGAGTAAAATGCTGGAAAACTATTTTCTAAGCAAATGGTCCCAAGTAACAACCTGGAGTACCCATTCTAATATCAAATAAAATCTACTGCCAACCAAAAGTTATCAAAATAAAAAGATAAGGAAGGACATTTCATATTCATCAAAGGAAAAATCCACCAAGATGAACTCTCAATGCTCAATATCTAAAGCACCCACATTCATAAAAGGAACCTTACTAAAGCTTGAAGCACACATTGCATTTCACACAATAATAGTGGGAGATCTTAACACCTCAATCTCATCAATGGACAGATCATGGAAACAGAAAGTAAACAGAGACACAGAGAAATTAACAGAGGTTATGAACCAAATGTATTTAACAAATATTTATAGAATATTCCATTCTAAAACAAAATCTTCTCAGCACTTCATGGAACCTTCTCTAAAATTGACCATACAGTTGGGCACTAAACAGGCCTCAACAGATATAAGAAGATGGAAATAATCCCTTATATCCCATCAGATCACCACAGATTAAGACTGGTTTCCACTAACAACAAAAAAACAACAGAAAGCCCACATACACATGGAAGTAGAACAATGCTCTGCTCAAGGATAACTTGGTCAAGGAAGAAATAAAGAAAGAAATTAAAGACTTCTTAGAATTAACGAAAATGAAGGCACAACATACCCAAACTTATGGGACACAATGCAAGCAGTGCTGAGAGGAAACTGACAGGTCTGAGTGCCTCCAAAAAGAAACTGGAAAGAACATACCCTAGCAGCTTGACAGCACACCTAAAAGCTCTAGAACAAAATGAATCTACACCAAGAGGAGTAGATGGAAGGAAATAATCAAACACCGGGCTAAAATCAACCAAGTAGAAACAAAAAGGACCATACAAAGAATGAACAAAGCCAGGAACTGATTCTTTGAGAAAATCAACAAGATAGATAAACTGTTAGCCAGACTAACCAGGGGACACAGAGAGAGTATCCAAATAAACAAAATGAGAAGTGCTAAGAAAGACATAACAAGAGAAACTGAGAAAATTTAAAAGAATCATCAGATCCTACTACAAATACCTATATTCAACAAAACTGGAAAATCTGGAGGAAATGGACAATTTTCTATACAGATACCGGGTACCAAAGTTAAATCAGAATCAGATAAACCATCTAAACAGTTCCATAACTCCTAAAGAAATAGAAGCAGGTATTAAGAGTCCAAAAAAAAAAAAAAAAAAAAAAAAGCCCAGGACCAGATGAATTTAGTGCAGAATTCTATCAGACCTTCATAGAAGACCTCATACCAATACTGTCCAAACTATTCCATAAAATAGAAACAGAAGGAACACTATCCAATTCCTTCTATGAAGCCACAATTATGCTTATACTTAAACCACACAAAGACCCAACAAAGAAAGAACTTCAGACCAATTTCCCTTTTAAATATCAATGCAAAAATACAAAATTCAACACACCTTCATTTTAAAAGTCTTAGAAAGATCAGAAGTTCAAGGCTCCTACCTAAACATAGTGAAAGCAATATACACCAAACCAATAGGCAACATCAAACTAAATGGAGAGAAACTTGAAGCAATCCCACTAAAATAAGGGACTAGACAAGACTGCCCACTCTCCCCCTACCTATTCAATATAGTACTGGATGTTCTAAGCAGAGTAATCAGACAACAAAAGGAGGTCAAAGAGAAACAAAATGGAAAGGAAGAAGTCAAAGTATCACTATTTGTAGATGACATGATAGTATTCTTAAGTGACCCAAAAAAGTTCCCCCAGAGAACTACTAAGCCTGATAAACAACTTCAACAATTATCTGGGTATAAAATTGACTCAAACAAATCAGGAGCCTTCCTCTACGCAAAGGATAAACAGTCTGAGAAAGAAATTAGAGAAATGTCACTTTTCAAAATAGATCCAAATACCTCAGTGTGACTCTAACCAAACAAGTCAAAGATATATGTATGACAAGAACTTAAAGTCTCTGAAGAAAGAAATTGAAGATCTCAGAAAGTGGAAAGACCTCCCATGCTCATGGATTGGCAGGATTAATGTAGTAAAAATGGCCATTTTGCCAAAGGCAATCTACAGATTTAATGCAATCCCCATCAAAATTCCAACTCAATTCTTCATAGAGTTAGAGCAATTTGCAAATTCATTTGGAATAACAAAAAACCCAGGATAGCAAAAACTATACTCAACAATAAAATTACTATCCCTGACC
Organism: Rattus rattus; assembly: GCF_011064425.1. Lineage (NCBI taxonomy): Eukaryota > Metazoa > Chordata > Mammalia > Rodentia > Muridae > Rattus > Rattus rattus. Next base: position 124,408,033 of record NC_046154.1, on the reverse strand, counting down.
TCAAGCAGTATTACAAAGCACTAGTGATAAAAACAACTGTATAGTAGTGGAACAGAAACAGTCAGGTAGATCAGTGAAATAGAACTGAAGACACAGAAATGAACCCACACACCTATGGTCCCTTGATCTTTGATAAAGGAGCTAAAACCATCTACTAGAAAAAAAAGATAGCATTTTCAACAAATGGTGCTGTATCAACTGGAGGTCAGCATATAGAAGAATGCAAATTGATCCATTTTTATCGCCTGTACAAAGTTCAAGTGGATGAAAGACCTCCACATAAAACCAGATACACTGAAACTAATAAAGATAAAGTGGGGGAGAGCCTTGAATACATGCACACTGGGAAAAAATTCCTGAACAGAATACCAATGGTTTATGTTCTAAGATGAAAAATCAACAAATGGGATTTCCTTAAATTGCAAAACTTCTTTAAGGCAAAGGACATTGTCATTTTAAGGCAAAGGACAAAACAGCAACCAACAGATTGGGAAAAGATCTCTGCCAATCCTCCATCTGACAGAGGGCTAATATCCAATATATACAAAGAATTCAAGAAGTTAGACTCCTAAAAATCAAATAACCCTATTTAAAAATGGTGTACAGAGCTAAACAACATATTCTCAACTGAGGAGTATCGAATGGCTGAGAAGCACCTAAAGAAATGTTCAATATCCTTAGTCATGAGGGAAATGCAAATCAAAACAACCCTGAGATACCACTGTATACCAGTCAGAATGGCTAAGATAAAATACTCAGGAGACAACAGATAATGGCAAGGATGTGGAGAAAGAGGAACACTCCTCCATTGTTGGTGGGATTGCAAGCTGGTACAAGTTCTCTATAAATCAGTCTGGTAGTTTCTCAGAAAATTGGACATAGTATTACCTGAAGACCCAGCTATACCTCTCCTGGGCATATACCCAAAAGATGCTCCAATATACAACAAAGACACATGCTCCAATATGTTCATAGCAGCCTTATTTATAATAGCCAGAAGCTGGAAAGAACCCAGATGCCCTTCAACAGAGGAATGGATACAGAAAACATGGTACATCTACACAATGGAGTATTACTCAGCTCTCAAAAACAATAACTTCATAAGATTCATAGGCAAATGGATGGAGCTAGAAAATATCATCCTGAGTGAGGTAATCCAATCTCAAAAAAATACACATAGCATGCACTCACTGATAAGTGGGTATTGGGTCAAATGCTCAAATTACCCAATGATACAATCCATAGATCACATGAAGCTCAAGAAGAATGACTAAGGTACAGATGCTTCAGACCTTCTTAGAAGGGGAAAATACAGAATACCAATGTATTCAAAGGAGGAAATATGGAGACAAAGTGTGGAGCAGAGACTAAAGGAAAGGCCATCCAATGACTGCCCCAAATGGGGATCCAGCCCATATATATACAGCCACCAAAACTAAACAATATTGATGAATCCAAGAAGTGCATGCTGACAGTAGCCTGATATAGCTGTTGCCTGAGAGGCTCTGCCAGAGCATAACAAATACAGAGGTAAATGCTAGGAGCGAACCATTGAACTGAGAATGAGGTCCCCATTAGAGGAGTTAGAGAAAGGATTGAAAGAGTTGAAGGGGCTTGCAAACCAATATGGACAACAATACCAACCAACCAGAGCTCCCAGGGATTAAACCACCATCCAGAGTACACATCGACAGACTTATGACTCCAGCTACATATGAAGCAGAGGATGGCCTTGTTGGGCACCAATGGGAGGAGAAGTCCTTGGTCCTGCCAAAACTGAATCTCCAGTATAAGGGAATGTCAGGGTGGGGATGCCAGGAGGAGTGGGTGGTTCGGGTGGTTCGGGAGGGGGAACATCTCATAGAATAAAGGGGAGGAGGGATCCTATAGGGGGTTAATGGACAGGAAACCGGGGAAGAGGATAACATTTGAAATGTAAATAAAAAATATCCAATAAAAGAAGAACTAATGCACATTCTAAGTGATATTTCAAATGGATGCAGATTTCAAAAACCTTCAGTTCTGACTACCCTTATCTAATAAAGATGTTTTGTGCTTGGTAAATTTGAATGCTAAGAAATAATCTGCTTGTGCTAGGTCCAACACCAACACATACATGAACCAACCTTTCATAAACTAGCAGCTATTTTTTAAAAGCCGTTGAATATATATTTATTGGAATAAACAATACCTTAGCTTGGCTCAGATTCCTGAGGCTTTACAACAGATTATTCATAAATTAGAACATAAAAAAAAACACCATTAAAAGCAGCTTAACTGGGAAGCTAATTGTAGATACACAATCTTCTTTGGGAATTGAACTTTTAATCTCCTTACATTTCAGTAGATCATGATGTTCAATTAATTGAAATGCTTTTAGTTAGCTCACTAGATGAAAATAAATGAGCAATTATGGTCCACACTCGGTTCCAAAAACAAGAAAACTTTACACACATACCTCATCTTCATTCACGGAAAAAATCCATCACAATATGATTACTGTTCCTCCTACACTAACATAAGGATTTTTTCAAAACATTTATTCTGTTAGTCACAGCCTAAACTAATATAGTATTCATTAGTCACAGATGCGACTAGCTATTAACGATTTCCTGAAGGCATTTTTACTCTTAATGTCTGTTACATTTGCTGCTCATACATTTTAATTGTAAATTTAAGACTTCAAATGTTATAATCAAAGAAACAGAAAGAATTGCTGGTGACTGAAGTACTTTACTTAAAATCATGTTAGTGTCTCAAATGTCCATGTCAGCTGAATTGTTTCCTATGTGCTCACATTGCACCTGTAGCTGACTGAAGAAAAATTATTAATATGCTAAATGTGTTTATTCCACAAAAATTACCATTACAAACAATTCTAAATAGAGTCACAGAGATTTTATGATATAAAAGTTTTTTTGAGTATCAGTTTCTGTAACTCAACCTTATGAATTTGGGAGTCATTAAAGATTCCATGCCATCAATTCAAGAAAAATCTTAATATAGTTAGAAGTTTTATTTGAGCATTTTTTAAGTCTAAAGCTAGTAGTTTACTAACTGCTTAAAATTAAAAAAAGAATGTAAAATAAATATCTTTAGTCCCCTTGGAGCGTGGTATGATCTGTACCTATGTACAATGCAGAAAAAGCTGTGTCTCTGTTTCTTACCTACAGTGGATACTGCACTGTAGTTTAACAAATCTGTGTTGTGGGTTTCCAGAGAATATTGTGTTGTCAACAGAAACTGCTTCCTACAATGCTACTGTGGGTGACTGGATGCTATGTCTGTCTGCAGCTTCCTGATTTATCTGGAGAGAGATATCCTCATCCTCGAAACTGACAAGAAGGATGATTTACCCGGGCAAGCTTGGGACTGTTTTATAATACCCTCAGACAAAGACAGTTACTGTTCGTAATTGCTGGGGTTGGGCTCACATGCTTCTTCCATAGAAGTTGTGTTCTGATGTCCACAAACCTTCCTCTCTCATAATATTGTTTAATTACTTAACAAACATTTATTAAATACTTGATTTATACAAAATAATGTTTGTAAGTTACCGTATACACTACCAAACTTGGTCCACAGATGAAATTCAAATTGAATTAAATGCTTTGTCTTTTGAATGATAATAAACTGAAAATTTAGTCATAATTTAATTCCTACCTTACTAAGTACATGCACTTACTCAGTACAGTGAAATTTCATGACTCACCCAATATTCAGAATTATTACTAACTTATTATCTTCTCCTAAAAATAGATATTGCTCCAATAAACTAGCTTCTGTCTGTTTATACATTAAGTCATTCGGGTGGTTTAGGACTGTTCCCTGGTTATATCCTTTATTTTCCGAGGTTATTCTTCTCTTTTGAATTATAGTTAAGCTGTTTGAATTTAATTCCAAGGAATCTTAGAGAATTGCTTAAATCTTCTTAATAGTCATGAATCAAACACCACTTCAGTTGTTTTTGTAAAGTTTAAGATACTCTATTTACTGAAGCATAAAGCTTTTTTCTTTCTTTTTTATTCATTCTTTAATCTTTTTTAACACCCCAGACTTTATCCCCCTCCCAGTCCACCCCCACTTTTCCCCATCCTACACCTCCTCTCCCACCCCACTCCTTCTCCAATAGGATGTCCCCACCCCTTCCAACCCCACCAAACCTCAGACCTCCCCCCTCCCTGGGGCCCCAAGCTTCTCAATGGTTTGTGGCATCTTCTCTGACTGAGTTCAGACCCAGCAGTCCTCTGCTGTATGTGTGTCAGGGGCCTCATACCAGCTGGTATATGCTGGCTGATAGGTGGCTCAGTGTCTGAGAGATCCTGAGGGTCCAGGATAGTTGAAACTGCTGGTCTTCCTAGGGTTGCCGTCACCATCATCTTCTTCCAGCTTTTCCCTAGTTCAACCACAGGGGTCAACAGCTTCTGTTTATGCAAATATCTGCATCTGACTCTTTCAGCTGCTTATTGGGTCTTATGGAGGGCAGCCATGATAGGTACTATTTGTAAGCACACCATAGCATCAATAATAGTATCAAACCTTGGAGCCTCCCCTTGAGCTGGGTTCTAATCTGGACCTGTCACTGGACCTCCTTTTCCTCAAACTCTTCTCCATTTTTCTCCCTGCAGTTCTTTCAGACTGGAACAATTATAGGTCAGAGTTTTTGACTGTGGGATGATAATCCCATCCCTGCACTTGATACCCTGCCTTTCTACTTGAGGTAGACTCTACAAGTTTCCTCTCCCCACTATAGGGCATTTCATCTAAGATCCCTTCCCTTGAGTCCTGAGAGTCTCTCACCTTACAGGTGTCTGGTACATTCTAGAAAGCCCCCCTACCTCCTACCTTGCCTGTTTCCATTTTTTCCACTGGCCCTCAGGGCTTCAGTCCTATTCCCCTCCCAATACCTGATCAAGTTTCCCTCTTCCCCTCCCTGTTCCCTTTCCCACCCAGGCCCCCTCTCCCCTCCCTCCTGTGATTGCTTTCTTCTCCCTCCCCAGAGGGATCGAGACATCCTCCCTTGGGCCCTTCAGCTTGTTAACATTCTTGAGTTCTTGAGTTCTGTGGATTGTATCCTATTAGTGAGTACATACTATGTATGTCCTTTTGGGTCAGAATACCTCATTCAGGATATTTTCTAGTTCTATTCATTTGTCTGCAAAACTCACGATGTTCTCATTCTTAATAGCTGAGTAGTATTCCATTGTGTAAATAAACCATATTCTCTGTATCCATTCTTCTGTTGTGGGACATTTGGGTTGTTTTCAGCTTCTGGCTAACACAAATAAAGCCACTATGAACATATTAGAACATGTGCCCCTGCTATTGAATATTTGTTCTTATTGAAGGAATGCAGTTACTGTGATTTAATTTTCTTTTTATTACCAGTCATTGTAGGTAAGACAGTTTTATGCTTATTTGGGGGTGGGCTGTTTACTTAAAATAGTGATCTGTTTTACAAGTGGTGTCACAGACACCACAAATGGTAGGCAAAGGGCAGAGTACTAGCATGTAAAAGTACAAATCAGAAATCAATGTAGTGCCATGCTTATTGCAACCAATAATTTAGTGTCCACAAAGTTAAGTCTTCATGTTGTTTTAAATGCATTCAGTTTTCTTGACATGAAAAATAGGCAGGAGTTTCATGCTTCTTCAAAATGCAAATTGCAGTTTGTATGGTTGTTTCATGTGTTAGCCTCCTTAAACACCATTCAAGTGAAATGATCCGAATCAACACTGGAGTATCCACAACTCAGTTTGTACGTAGTAGGAGCCCTGTTTGGATAATATTACCTTTCCTTGAAGATGCATCAGTGATAAGATTTCATGTTCCTATGGGGGCTGACTTAAGGTGGGGAAATTTTACCTCCTGTTATTCTCAAGTTGCTTTTGTTTCTTCTGAGTGATGGGTTGAAGCTTTCTGTTTTTCTGTTGGAGAAACAGAATGTTTTCTGAAAGCATTAAACATTAAGGCTTTCATTTACATCTTATTGTGCAATAAGCATTTGAGTTATTATGTTTCATGCACTCAGGTAACTACTTTGGAGACATAGAGATGGTCATACAGGGAGCTTGCCCTGGTGCTTTGGAAAGTAGAAACTGGAGCACAGCAGTTACACAGCTTCAAAGACATTGCTCTATTTCCTCTCCTCTACATCAGCTATAGAGAATTCCTTTATTCCCAGTCCACAACTGAAAGGTGATCTGCATCATTCATTCAAGAAGCATTCCCAGCATATTCACGCTATGCCAAGGGCTGAACTAAATGCAGGAACTAAAGGACGCCAACACATAGCCTGAAGAAGAGAACAGGGTGAGAGCAAAATGGGGACCCAGCACTGGATTTAAAATGAGAATTGATTGATTTCTATGTGTGACACAGGTACAACAGTAACAGCAGAGATTGCCTATCTATTTGTTTGTGGTAGAGAAGAGGAAAGAGAGTTGAAAGAAGAAAATAGCCAGCTCTACCTAAAGATACAAGAAGAGAAACAGCACTTGAAATAGAAGATAGCATATCTGAGCAAGACACTGTATTGGTTATGATCACACCTTGGGGCAAGTACCTGGCAGAGCTGAAGAAGGAAAAACTATCATGGCTCATGGTTTCCAGGGGATTTCAGTTTATCACATGGGTAGGCAGCCTTATCTGTAGTAGCAAAGGTAAAGAAAGGGTATTCCAAAGGCCCAGAGTGCAAGGAGTTAATAGCCTTCAAAGGCCGAGCTCTGCACCTACCTCTACCAGCTGAGTACCTCCTTCTAAAAACCTCACAGTGTTCCGAGACATTGCCACCAGATGGGAAACAAACACTCAATGCAAGTGCCTGTGGGGGACATTCCACTTTTAAATAAAGAGACATGCGTAGAAATAAGAAATGGCAGAGTAATTAAAAATAATTTACCATGAAGGTGTTCAGAGCAAAAAGCAGAGACCCCAGACAAAGCCAGGAAGTAAATAATAGTTGGTCCAGAATGTCTTGGCCAGAAATTTAGACATTATAATTTAGGATAGAGAGTAGCTGAGCTGATGGAATTAGACAAATGGTCAGATTTATGTGGAAGGATAGCTGCTTTTACTCCCATTGGCTTCTTCTGCTCTGTCATTGAGGGAAAAAATGGACAAAAATAAAAAAGAGTGTTACAACTGTTAGTTGGCTGTTGGTACAACTTGTCAGCCAGTGCTACCCAAAGCACTTGCCCTTCCCCCCATTCTTGGAGGAAAAAAATCACAGAATTTAAGATTAGAAGAAAATGTAAACATCTTGTTAAGGCAAAAGAGTTACTACTATGATTCACATACACAGTCCCGATGATCAAAATTCATGTTCATTATCTCAGACCTCTTCAGAAAAGTTTTGTGTGTGTGTGTGTGTGTGTGTGTGTGTGTGTAGCAGATAGAAATTCACAATTTATCAAGACCCAAAGAGTAAGTATCTGTGGAGTGCTCAGTCACAAATGAGGTATCTATAATCCTCTCTTCCCTAGGCCCAGTTATCATGTCCTGAACAAGATCTGCACAAGGTCAAGCCAGTCAAAGTTCCAGCATGGAGAGAGGGTGGACTCATGAGTTCCTTTACCTTAACTAAGAGGCTATTGACAGCTGATAGCTTCTGGAAAGAAAAGTCTGTTTTCTATAATGATGTATTCAGTGCTATGTTGCCCACTCTCCAGTGGATGGCCTCACAATTGTGAACATATGGCCAGCAAAAACTGGAATCAGTAATCAGTGGGCTATAAAAACAGGGAAAATGTTTCAGCAGACAAAATGCCTACTGCACAAGAATAAAGATCCTAGTTTAGAGTCACACACAAAATAACCAAGCACATCAGCACATATCTGCCCTGTAACCCCAGTGCTAAGGAGGTAGAGACAAAATGGTTGCTGTGGCTTGCTTAATGGCTCCCAGCCTAGGTGAACCAAGGAGCTGCAGGTTCAGTGAGAAATCATAACTGAAAAAAAGATGAAGAGTGATTTGTGGAAGATACCCAAAGTAAATCTCCAGGCTACACATACTCGCATGCATGCACACATACACACAGGCATACACACACACACACAGAGAGAGAGAGAGAGAGAGGGAGAGAGAGAGAGAGAGAGAATTTTACTCAAAAAATAAGTGCTGACACAGGTTTGTAACATTCAATAGCACAAAACATCAAAGAACTTTGGGCTCTTGGTGGATAAAGTTTTTCTAACAATTCTTGATCATGAACTTGTGACTCTCAAAGGGTGGAGACCCCAGTCTACATCCAAACAGAGACTGCATTGCACAGATTTTCCAGCCAGTGATATGGAATCAAACTCTGGGTGAACAGATAACAGACGTGTAATGGTAAAGTCGTGTTTCATCACTAGAGATGGGCACTTTGGCAAAGGAGACTACTTGCTTTAAATTAGAACCTTCCTGCGTGTTTCACTAGTTAATCATTCACATATATCCCTTTGTTTAAAATTGGGCACAGATAAGAAGGCGAGCAATTAGAAAGGAAGGAAACAAGTCAACGGGCAGCGTGATTGTTTTTTAAACAATTCGATTCAACTTGTTTAATCCTCTCATCTTAAATTATTCACAGGGGCATTTTGATTCTCAAAAGTTCATAAACACAGTGCAAATCACCCAAGCAGAAGTAATGTCCTGCTTTTAAGCCAAAGCCCTGTCTAGCTGGGGAGTCAGCTGTAGGAATTAACCAGAACAAAATCCTGATTAAACAACTAATTGGTTTGTCTACTAATGGAAAGAAAAACAAAGCACATCTCTCCTGCCCGAGATACAGGGTCATAGAATCGGAAGTCTTTCAGACCTGCCTCAGAGAAGATGTTAAAATCTCTGACAGTAAAATGCAACAAAGTGAAGCCCATGGAAGAGAGGACCGAGAAGCAACCCTGCCCCCACCTGAGCAGTGGGTCTCAGCCATCCATAGCACAGGTATGTTCTTTATGTTCCTTGTCAGGCACTCTTGAGTCTCATCCTTTGTCTGCTAATAGATGCTAGTGCATGCTGCTGTATAGAAGATTGCTCAGTAATTTTAGACGGCAACATCTAGGTTGGGTACTGCCTAAGTTATGTTCTTATTAATTTATATATTCTGCATATGCATATTTAAAGGGAGCATAATAATGTCAGGAGATATGTTTGGACTTGAAAGAGTTTTAGTTGCTAATTTTGTTTTCTCACAGGCCACACAGAAATTGCTAATAGGTCTTTTTCTTGAAGAGCATGAGCATTTTCAGCGCTCACTGTGCACTACGAAGTGTCGAAGGGTGCTGAGCCCTTTGCAAGCACTGACATCTGTGAAACAGAATCCTACTCTAACACGGCTAACACATAGCTAGAACATGACCGAGGCTGTATTAGATCCCACTTCATAAGCATTACAGCAGAAACCTCATCACCAGCCAGGCTGCATGGTGACAGAGGAGAAGGAGCTGAGTCAGCCCTTCCAGATGAGTGGCCCACAGACTACAGGACACTTAAAGACAAAGCAGAACAGATGCTTTTCAGGACCCATCTACCCCTGAAGCAGCCATGCTGGAAGAGAGTTTAGACTATGCCCAGGTAGGACAGCTCTTGGGTATTGCCAGCACCCTGTGGCAGCTGTGATACCGGGGTGTTAATTATGAGAAGACCGGCTGGCAACAAAGACTCTTAGCAGTTCTATCTGGGAATGCTTTGTAACTGTCCTTTCTAAGTACATGTGGGAAATAGGTGAAACAGGTTGTTTTTAGGTTTTTGTATTTACATTTCAAATGTTATCCCCCTTTTCAGTTCTTCCCTCTCCCATACCCCTCCCCCTGCTTCTATGAGGATGATCCCCCTCCCACCCACCCACCCTCTCACTTCAACACCCTGGCATTCCCCCACACTGGAAAAAAGAGAGCCTTCACAGGACCAAGGGCTTCTCCTCCTACTGATACCAGACAATGCCATCCTCTGCTACATATGCATCTGTAGCTATGGGTTTCTCCATGTGTACTCTTTGGGTGGTGGTTTATTCCCCAAGCTCAAAGGGTTCCTGTGAAATTTCTGTTCATCAACAACAGATACCTAAAGAAATACAAAGCCACCCCAATACAAACATGTTCCTTTTCTTCTGAACATGACATTGATCATATGAGCAGATACAACATATATTTAGATGTTATATAAATATATTCATACAACATATAAAGACAAGGATGGAAATTTTTACAAATAACATCAAAGCATGATGCAAAAGAGTTGTACAGCTTCTTTTTATTATTATTTATAGATGGTCTTGATTCACTCCGCCTCTATGTACACATAGTTAGCCATTCAAGCAACTTTATAGTGTAGAGGAAATAACACCAGACTTGCCTAATACATGTGGTCACTGTGAGCCTTAAATGAGGTCATCTGATAGTTAGTATTCAGTGCTCACACATAATGCTAAAGACTCCATGTTATAGCACACAAGTACTCGGAGTCCTTGCCCTCTTCCTCATCTACCATCACCTCTACACCTTGGGCTTTTCCTCATCTTCCACCCCATCCCAACCCCACCTTGGGTTTCTGTTCTGCACCTTTTAATTTTGTCCCTTCCCCTTCCTTTCTACTGCAGAGCAATTTACTTTCAAGCACCATTTCTATTCCCTACAGGTATTTTCTCATCACCTACACTTCCTTTTGAGGGATGGAGGTTAGAGGTCAGCATTCAGGTTCATGTATACGATCTTATGTATGCGTGCATGAAAGCCAGAGGCTAACCACAGGTGCCATTCTTAAGAAACTGTCCACCACATGCTGAGACTTATGGCCCACCACTTCAGCTAGGTCACTGTCCTGGAAACTCCAGGGATCCTGTGGAATATAATCCCAGCATTAGTGTTACCCATGCCTGCACCACACCTGGTTTTTTATGCCAGGCCCTCATCCTTGGGAACCAAGTGCTTTACCAACTATCTCCCCATCCTATTCTTCATACTCAGTTTTTTGTTCCCTCTACTAAAGTTTGGCAGTCAACCTTCCTGTCCTGTAACCTTTGTTTTGTGTCAGTGGATCCCTATAGGAACACCATCAGTTAGCCACTGGCTATATCCAGTGTGACATAATTCTGTCTCAAAGAAAAGGTTAGGAAAAATGTTGATATGCAGACAAGAACAAACTCATGAAGAGAACAAAGTTAGTAATGATAGAATGGAACTGCTATCTTCTTCCTATTGTTTTCAATTCTACCTCTAAGGATACTGATAGGCCAATGCTAGGGCATCAGAAAGACCAAAAGTAATAGGACCACGGATCAGGGTTACATTGACAAAATATTTTGTGAATTGTGGGAGGAAGGTTATCAAAGCTAATTTAATAGTAGGTTCTTCAACAGTCAGGTTGAAAATATCTATTTAGGTACAAGTTAAGCATTTTTAGGAAATCGTAGATAGATGTTCAGCTTTACTAAGTGAGAACAGTGACATTGTACATTCAACTTTATGTTGAAAAAGCTACAATCTCTATTTTGTTTCTCAAAGGGAGAAAACCAAAGGGAAAACGAATCTCTGACGAGCAGGACACCAGCCACAGTTGAAAAATCACACAGCAAAGAAGGTCAGAATGTTACCTATGATGGTGGTAATTGGAGGGTGGGGTAAAATACCAAGACGAAGGAAAGAATGATATCTATGGCTGGTGGGAATCAAATATGTCTTTGTCTAAACTATAGTATTTGATAAAATATTTGTCCTTGGCCCAGCAGATTGTCTAAACTATAGGCAGTTTGAAGAACTGAATTATTTATGAAAATAATGTTTCTTCATTCAATCTCTCATTCATGCATTCAGTACACTAGACAGTGTATCTTTTACGAGGTATGTGAATGCATTTGTATGTGTGTGTGTATGTTTGTGTGTGTGTGTGTGTGTGTGTGTGTGTTGCATGTATTTGTTCAAGTGTACTTGACTGTATAGATGTATGTGGAAACCAGTGGTGACCATCAGGTGTCTTCCTCAATTGCTCTCCATCTTATTTTTTGAGACAGGGTCCCTCACTGAACCTGTAACTCACCACTTATAGCTACACTGGCTGGAGAGCAGCCATAGGAACACATCTCTGACCCCCAGTTCTGGGATTCCAGCCTGACACCACCATGCCCAGCTCATGCTTTCATAACCAGTCCTTTACCACCCAGTCTTATTTCTGGCCTCTCACTAGACAGTTCTTGATTCCCTACATGCGTCAGGTACCATTCCTGGGCCTTGAGGTATAGAGGTATACAATAGAATCCTAATCTTTGTTCATGGCGAAGTTCTGTTAGAGAAAACTTAAGCAGGTAGTGAAGAAGCTCATGATGAGCCCTTCAGGCACTGAGGAGTTATTAAGACAATAAAGCAGGTGCGGCAGCACATGTTTGAAGCTTCATTGCCCCTCTCTTCTGCACCCTGTCAGCTGGAAAGCTCATCCGCCTAAGGCTGCACACTCGGTTCTACATGGATAACTCCGAATCCATATCAGGACGATTACTTTTGTGAAACGCAACCCAGAATTTTCCCATTGGCACTGCACATATATACCTGCATGTTTTGAAAAAAATATTTAAAATTATAGCTGAATTAATCATATTCTTATTCAAATAAACTACCTTTCTTCATTGTCTTTGCTACTATCATCATTTTGGTAAATTCCTCAAGCATTCAACCTCACTCATTTTAGTTCTCTACCATGAGTCCTCTAAGGGCTGGACCTTACCTGCCTGAGTAATACCATAGAACCTTGCTGACTTCCTTGCACCCTCTGCAACAGCGTCCAGAGCCAGGCCTTTATTAGTTAAGTCATAACTACACTGCGCTCAGTCACTAAGTGGCCTCTTCTCTTTAGGAGTCTGTTTCATCAATTTCTCTCCTTTTCCCTCAAGCACAAATACTATGGGCATATTGCTTTCCTGTAACTACCACTTTGACCGCACACCTCAGCTCAAGAGTTGTGAATGCCTCAGTACTGCCTGCAGGACAAACATAAATACTTTCACTTGGCTTTATAGCACCCAGTGCATTCTGTCCTCAGCTCCTCTTGCCAACACATCTTTCCCTGTATGAAACCCACATTCTAATGAAAAAAAAAGCAGCAGTGGCAAGGGAATCATTAGAGTGGAATACAGTATTGTTTAATGGAACAGCACAAAAGTTGTGACATAAATGAAGAAAAAAGGTTTATTTTACATCTATCAGACAATCTTTATAGTGATTTGAATCAAACCAAATATTTGAAGAGAAGTTTATTCAGTTTCTATTTCCTTAGACTTCCTGTCTCTGAGAAGAAAATAGATACATGCAAATCACAGACAGGGCTGCAAATAAAGGATTTGCAGGCTAAGGGCACAGTAGAGTGTCCTGTGACTTACCTAACATGGACAATGTCCTAGGTTCAATCCTTAGCAGTTAAGGAGAAAAGATCATTTAAAGAAAGAAAGAAATCACAAAAAGAGTCATAAGTAAATAAATTCCTAGCAATGAATGCTGCTGCTGTCAGAAGCATCTCTTTGAAAACATGACCCTATTCTTATATATGCAGATGCTCTTCTTTAAGAGAATCTGAAAGAAGCTAAGTAGAAAAAACTAAATTTAGCAGATAAATATGCAACAATAATTGAAATGAAGTAAGATGTTCCATCCAGAAGAATAATGTTATAAAGATACTGGATATTTTCTGCTGGGTCAGTGTTACACTGTTGCGTTTTTACACTCTTCTCTCCATTTACTTTCATCATATATTTTTCAAAAATAAGGAGAAAGTCTCTCCAGATCTCTGAGCATGCTTATTTACTTATTTTTCAAGAATGTCTCTTGTTTTTTTATTGCTCAACTCAGACTATAAAGGATGTTTGTGGTTTTAGGCAAATGAGGTGTTTCCATCACTGACGTCCTTCTGGGTTTTCATCCCAGCCAAGTAAACAGGAATAATAGTCTGCATCCCTTACCTGAAGGCAAGCCAAGAAGCATTCCACAGGAAGTTATCCCTCTTGGATGCGATACACACTCAGTTCCTGTAGCCTGTCTGACTCGAATGCTTAGATGATGTATTGACAAAAGGAGAAGGCTTCATTATGGATAAAAATTCACATAAAAACTGTCAAAAGTGAGAGTTATATTCTAGAAGATACAGTTAAAATGAAGAAGACATGATCTCACTCTTTTAAAATTGTGTCTGGTGTGATATGGTGGTGGGGGAGGTTTGGGAGGTGTGGTGTGTATGTGTATGCATGTGCTTGTCTGTGTGCGTGTGTCTGCGTGTGTATGTGTTCATGCATGTGTATGCATTGTTTGTACAGTGATATATATATACATATATCACATCTATGTGAAGGGCAGTAGGCAAAATTTTAATAATGTGTTTGTTCTCTTCTTCCACCTTTCATTCTGGAATCAAACTCAAGATCTGCTTGTGGAGAAGCTATCCTACATGCTGCTCCATTTCACAAACCCACTCTCACTTTTAAAGTTTTATGTGCACGCAATGAAATATGATCATATCAACCTCATTTCCCACTTCTAACACCCCACATCCCCCCAAGAATTCCTCCTCCTCACAATGTTTTATAAACCCACTAAGTCCCAATAGTCCTGCCCTTATGGGCCACTTGCTTTTTCTTTAATCAATTTAATGTCATTATTTAATGATCAAAAATTCATGCGTGACATATGTGTTTGTATGGTTGTATGTGTATGTGTGGGTGTTCATGCATGCGTATGAGCGATGTCAGTGTATGTGTGTGTGTACACACACCTAGAGGTTAGAGGCATCTTCTTCAATTGTTTTCCACCCTATACATTGAGATGAGGTCTCTCGCTGAGCATGAAGCTCATGGATCTTTCTAGGTTAGCTGGTCAGTGACCTCTTGGATTCTGCTTGTCTCTGCTAACCCTCCTCCCTGACAGTGTTGGGGTTACAGATGCAGACAGACCAATTTTGTATTGGATGCTGAGGATACAAACTTAGATCCTACCCTTGTCTAACAACCACTTTAACCACAAGTCCTTTCACCAACCCCTTCAATTCTCGACCTTTTAAAAACATGTAGGCTTTATTTGTCAGAATGAAAAGATTTGCCATGATAGTTATACATTGTAGTCTATTGTGAGGCCTCTGAAGAGGGAAAAATATTCTACTGCCTATCTGGAATAAAGAAAGTATCAAGAGCAATAAGCAGCATAGGACTTCATAGGAGAACAAGTCACTCCAAAGCTTACAACTATCCTTTCTTTAACAAAATTACAAAATAGCAGAGAAAGACATGTGCATGGTCTTATGTGCTTGGTCAGCTATAAAGCTTTCAATAATGTTTACCTCAAAACAGAAGGGAGAGATGGAGGGAGGGAGAGAGGGAGGGAGGGAAAGAGAGTCCTCTACAGATAATAATATAAAGCAAAACATGATAGCAATTATACAGACGAAAGTAGGAATGTTGCAAAGCCTTCATGAACAAAGGAAGACAAGAAAATACAGACAACACTGTAGAATTATCAAGGTAATTCAAAGGACACTTGTTTTACAAGAAGTAGTTGGGGGTAGATTGTTTAAAACTAAAAATCTTCACACAAAAAATGTATAAAATTTAGTAACATAAAGACAAGAATCGAAGCTTCAGGATAACAAATCCATTCTTGTCCTTGTTATGTGTGTATTTATAGGAAGAAACCTTTCACGGCTGGTAATGAAAACTCTTTGATGGAGTTTTATTCAACAGAGAAGCTATTTAACTGTTTCCGTTAAACAGGCAAACTTAGTAGAACTTCAAATTTTCTTTTTTTAAAGATATTTTTATCATTAAGAAGCAAATTTATTAGTATTTAAAGGTAACATATGATATCCTGTTGGTCTTTTTATTTTCTTCACTCAAAAAACACAGGTGCAAAATCTGCAGGTGTTGGTTTCTGATTTTAGAATTCTTATCTTCTGCAGAACATGATTCAGTTTATATCTACCAGGGAAATGAAGAATGCAATATATTTTGGAATCAAATAAACATAGCTTGCTAATGTCCTCCCTTGAGTACAAACATCTGTTTTAAGGCTTCTTATATTTATTTATATTAATAGCTTCTTTAAAATATATGTATTTTCACCCATAAAATATGTATATGACTTACCTAATAGTGATTTATCATTATTATTGTTTATATATTACATATATGCTTTAATGGAACCTTTTTGTGTAGTAATAGATCAAAATCTGGTGCTTATAATCGGTAGTGTGGTAGGTTGGGTAATGGCTATTCAAAGATCATTACGTCATCATACTCTAAACCTATCAATCTGGTTTTATGCATTGAATTTTGTTTCTTAGGCTGTTAAAATTTTTGAGATGGGAAAATCATTGCTAACCTGATATCCTCAATATAATCAAGGGGTAATTGTGAGTAGACAGTGAGAAGGATAAATAGAGATAGAAGAAAGAGATGATACAGTGAAAAACTCAGGTTGACTGGATATATCCTGGAAGTGGAGCAAAGGACTACAGAGGAATGGAGAGAGCTCCAGACTAAAAATGAATAGGACTCTTTCCTGGAAGCCTCAGCGCCAAACAACTCATCCTTTCACACATGCTTTAGACTTCTGACCTCTAGAACTAAAAGAAAATAAACTTGTTTTCCAAGCCATTGAATTTGTGGTGGTTGCTCCTACATCCGTAGAAATCTTGTATAGAAAAAAATTAAGAATTCAAAAGCAAAATTAAATTGTGTTACGACCAATCATGAAAAGTAAGGAAAGCATGTGACAAAGAGCAGTTCAGGGTCTGACTCTCTGTTGCTTTCTACATCCCAAGTGCAGATATTTAAGATATTTGAGTCTGTTTGCTTGTGTGCAAAATAAAAGGAGAATATTATCATCAGCTGGCCATGAATGAGAATTATATGAGGTACTATACCTTCATCATTTCGCACTGATCGATAAATTGAATATTGATAGAAGGCAGATGAAAAAGACTAGTGAGGTCATAGACGTCCTGTATTCAGCGGCAACTCCACTACTCTTGCCGATTGATAGGAATTGTGGGAGATGCAGACTATAAAGACAGTTTTTAAAATGAAATTTCTGAATTTTTCAATGCCAATTTATTATTATTTTACACATTTAATTAAAATCACCATGTCTACCCTTTCCTTTTGTCCCTTCAAATTCCAATAACCTCTGCTCACAAATTGGTAGCTTCTTTGATTCTTGTTATGTATGTCTATGTGCAAATACATGCACAAATATATAAATACAACCTGCTGAATTAATTTTTCTTGTTTGTGTGTATATGGTTTCAAGAATGATGACTTTGTATTAGATAACCAATTAGAGGAGGCTTAGTCCTGGAAGAGTCTAACTCTCTTTCAGCATTCATTGTTTCCTATAGCTTTGGCTATTGGTTGGACCCTGTGAGATTTTTCACCCTTGTGTGTTAGCCTGTCTGTTGACTTTGCTATTGTTCACTTCTTGTTTATGTGGCCATTTCTAAGAGTCACAGTCTCACAGCAGACTTCTTGGTATTACAGATCTTACCATCTTTCTGTCCTTCTGTGACATTCTCTTGAGCTGTGTTGCAGAGTATCCACAAGTACTAAATTCTCCAAAATGCAGTGACCTTTGTGGTTTTCTGTAGCAAGAAAAGTGGAGACATTTGCTGCAGATATGGATGCTTCTTTGATGAGAGGCAATAGCAGCACTTATCTGTAAACATAAGATTCTAAATGTAGCAAGGAACTATGCTGACTTAACAATGTAGTAATAGTAGTAGTACATTATTGTCTTCGCTCCAAGACTTCACTATTAGAAGCTGTTAGGTTCTAAAACCAGTTGTGATTTCATTCCTGTTGAGTCCTCAGGTCCTATTAGAAAGCTGTTTGTTATCACCAAAACATAACTATCACTACTGAACTTTCTTGTATATCCTATCACACTTGTCATTGTGGTGATTCACGGGTGTCACAGTTGGGTAGAACTATTCACTGCTTTGCTCCCTTGGCTGATCGCATAATACTTTCTCTGGAGGAACTATGGAAGCTAGCATGCAGGAAAGAGACTTTCCGATTGTGTCTAGCTCAAATGACCCAAGTCTTATGTGTGGTGTCTTCAGCAATACAGGCTAAACTCCGACTTTTGAAAGGCATACAAGGATGAGAGGTATAGTCTATATTGTTTTGGGAGTCTTTTGGACTTCCCTGAGCATTCACACAAAAGGAGGCTCCTTATACCTGGTACTAGGTGTTTTACTGTCTGTAGTGGGGCATTCTTATCCCAAATGTCATAGTTTCACCATGTCTGCAAAATATACTATGATTCCTTGAGGCTTTAAACAAACAACCTTGCTGGGGTTTTTTTACCCCTACTTCTCTCTCCTTCTGTATTTGCTTTCTTTGACTTTCCCAGTTAGAACTCTCCTCCCTGTCTTTTCTGTTTATTCCCTTCGCATCACCTGTATCCTTCTATCCCCTGCTCCGTAGCCTTTTTATGTTTTCCTTGTTTCTGCGGTTACTCCATGTTGTATACTCACATCATGAGGACACTTAGGTTGTTTGCATTCCCTAGATATTGTGAGGAGGACAGCAATTAACACTAATGAACCGGAATCTGTGGGGTGATGAATCCTTTGGGGATATACCCAGGGGAGGGATAACTGGGTCATATGGTAGATTTGCTTTTAGCCGTTTGAGAACTCTCCACACCGATTTCCAGAGCGGTGGCAGCAGTTTGTATTAAGAGTAAATTTGGGTTGCCCTCTGTACAACCACCAGTGTTTGTTGTCTGTTGTTTTTGTGGATAGTAGACATACGGGCTGGTAAGATAAAATCTCAGAGTTGTTTTATTTTGAATTTCCTTAATCGCTAAGGATGATAAACACTTCTTTATTTATATTTAAAAGAATTATTTTATTTATAGCATCTGTTGTCTTTTCCTTTTTTATTGGCTATTTTTTATTTACATTGCAAATGGATAAACACTTCTTGATGTATTTCTTAGCCATTGTTATTTCTTCTGTTGAGAACTCTCTGTTTAGAACTGCAGCTCATTTTTAAGTGGTTCATTTGTTTGTTTTACATTTTTATAATTTATTTGTATATTCTGGTTATTAACATCATCAGATGTATATGTAGCCATTATTTTCTCCTATACTTTGGGTCTCTACTGAATTGTTGTTTCCTTAGCTATACATAAAGTTGTTGGCCTTCATTCCTGAGCAAATGGAGTCCTATTCAGAAGTTCCTTTTCTAAGCCTATACTCTGTAGAGAATAGCCTGTTTATCCTGTAGCAGCTTTAGTATTCCAGGTTCGAGTTGAGGTCACTTAGAGTTAAAATTTTTGTTCAGGGAAATAGATATGGGTCAAATTTCATTAATTATAGTTTTGTCATTTTCTTTCCAGAGTCTCATAACTATGCTTATTCCTCTCTTAAATTCTAAGCATTGCTTACAGTATTCTGTTTACTGCTTTGTCATTACTAACAAATGCCTTTGGGTTTAGAGGTGTATTTTGATTGTTTGTTTGTTTTGTTTTGTTTTGTCCTGAACTTTCTAGGCCGATTGAATCATGAAGTTTTTCTTTTTCTTTCAAAGATGGCAGATAGAGAAGCTGGGAAGAGTGATCTATGTTGGCAGTCATGGTTTTAGAACTGGGAGTGTAGTATTCTGGGCTCTTTTGGCTTCTAACGTTTCCATTGACAAATCAAGTGTTATTTTGATGGGTTTCCCTTTCAGCTCCTTTAGTCCTTCTCCTAACTCTTCCATTGGGGTCCCCAGGCTCAGTTCAATAGTTGGTTGTATTTGCATCTGTATTCAGGTGCTTGTGTGTTTCTATAGTGACTTAGTTGTATGTGACTTGTGTTTTTTCTCTTGCAGCTTTTAATACTTTTCTTTGTTCTGAATATTTAGGGTTTTAACTGTTTTAAGACTTTGGGAGATGCTTTTCTGGTCTGTCTACTTAAGATTCTGTATGTGTACAGTTACATCTTTAATTAGGAGATTGTTTTTTTCTTCAATTGTCTATGCTATTGTCCTGAATTTTTCTCCCTCATCTCTACATGTAATTTGAAGATTTGTGATTTTTGATGGTATCCCACTTTTCCTGCATGTTACTTTCTTGTATTTTTTGTGTGCATTTTTTCATAGACTTTGCTTATTTAGTCCCTTTTATCTTTGATATCTGATATTCTGTCTTATGCTTGGTTCATCCTACTTGGAAGCTGAGTTTTCTAATAGAAACAGTAAGACTTGTTGTTGTTGTTTTTACTTCCACCTTCATTTACACTTGTGTTTAGTTCAATGTTTCTATCTTTTAGAGTTTTTTCTTTTTCATTGGTTATTTTATTTATTTATTTATTTATTTTCAGTGAGATATCTTCCTTTAATTTACTCTTCCAAATTAAAGCAAATAATATAGTCATCATGTGGCAAGAAAATTACAAGAATATTTTATTTATTTATATTTAAATATTGTCCTCCTTCCTGGTTTCCCTCCCACAAAACTCCCATTCTATTCTCCTCACTTTGCCTCTAGGAGGGTGTTCCTACACACACACACACACACACACACACACACACACACACACACCGTTCCTGCCTCATCACTCTAGCATTCCCTTACACTGGGATATCAAGCCTCCATAGGACCAAGGACCTCCACTCCCATGGAAGACATATAAGTCTACCCTCTGCTATACATGTAGCTGGAGCCATGGGTCCCTTTATATGTACTCTTTGGTTAGTGATTTAGTTCCTGGGAGCTCTGGGTGGCCAGGTTAGTTAATATTGTCGTTCTTCTATGGGGTTGCAATCCCTTTCATCTCCTTCAGTCCTTCTCCTAACTCTTCCATTGGGGTCCCCGGGCTCAGTCCAATGGTTGGCTGTATTTGCATTTGTATTGGTCAGGTGCTTGCAGAACCTCTCAGGAGACAGCTATACTAGGCTCCTGTCAGCAAACACTTCTTGGTCTCAGCAATAGTGTCTAGGTTTGGTGTCTGCAAGTGGGATGGATCCCTGGGTGGGGTGGTCTCTGGATGGCCTTTCCTTCAATCTCTGCTTCATTTTTTTTGTCTTTGCATTTCCTTTCACTGATAAGTAGATATTAGCCCAAAAGCTCATAATGCCCACAATACAACTCACAGATCATATGAAGCTTAAGAAGGAACACCAAAGTATGGATGCTTCAACACTTAGAAGGAAGAACAAAATAATCACTTGAGACAGAGGAAAAAAGAAACCTGGGAGAGAGGAAGAGGAGGGGAAAGAGGGACGGTAGGATCTGGTATGGAAGAAACAGAAGAGAAGTACAGAGGGTCAAGATATTGAACCGAAATATGTAGCAATGGGAGATGGGGAACTGTGGGTTAGCCACTAGAAAGTCCCAGTGCCACAGAAGTACGAGGTTCCCAGGACCCAACAGGGATGACTTTAGCCCAAATACCCAATAAAAGGGAGATAGAACCTGTAGAGACCATCTCCAGTAGATAGGCACAGCCCCCAGTTGAGGATTGGGGCCACCCATCTCAACATTTCTACCTTATTATTGATTTTAGTCTTCAAATTGTAAATTAGCTCTGTCATTTCATTCAACCCCATAGTTCTACTTTCTTGGATATAACTGAGGCTTTCATTGTTAGCCTCTTGGAGTTCAATGAAGTATTTGTTCATGTGTCCTTTAAATTCCTTGAATTATTTTTGGACTAAAATATTAATCAATTAATTAATTGACTAATTAATTAATTTTTACACCAGATTTTATTTGCCTCCCGGTCCACTCCCCGAGGGTTCCACATCCCATACCTTCTCTCCCCACACCCCACCCCACCCTGCACTCCCTGTCCCCTGTCTTCATGAGGATGTCCCCACCCTACCAGACTCTAAACTTCCTGGGGCCTCCAGTCTCTTGAGGATTAGGTACATCTTCCCTAACTGAACTCAGAGCCAGGTAGTCTCTCCTGTATATGTGTTGGAGGTCTCATCTCAGCTGTTGTATGCTGCCTGGTAGGTGATCCAGTGTCTAAGAGATCTCAAGGGCCCAGGTTAATTGAGACTGCTGGTCCTCTTACAGGGTTGCCCTCCTCCTCAGCTTCCTCCAGCTTTTCCTTAATTCAACCACAGGTGTCAGCAGCTTCTGTTTGTTGCTTGGGTGCACAGATCTGCATCTGACTCTTTTCAGCTGCTTGTTGGGTCTTTTTGGAAAGCAGTCATGGTAGGTCACTTCTTGAACACCCCATAGCTTCAGTAATGATGTCAAGTCTTGCGGCCTCCCCTTGAGCTGGATTCTTGATAAAAATTTATTAGTGCTCTTTTAAATTCTGTGCTTTTGAGCTCATTTGGTAATTCTTGTTAGAGAACACCTCTGTAAAACTGGTAGATTTGATAGAAAACACGCTGTCTTGGCTATTCATGTTGCTTTCACTCTTATGATTTGATCCAGGTTCTTTCTTTGATGGCGAATTTGGCGTGAGAATTTATCCTGCCTTAGATTGGGCAGTTACTGGAGCTAAGGCAGATAATGCTGGTGGATGAGATGCTTAATTGGTGCAGGCAAATATGGCTGCCAAACCACAGATCTGGAATGAGGTCAGATTGTAGAATAGGCAGTGGGTAGAAAGAGAAAGGGAAGAGGAAAGAAGTTTTTTGCCAGTCACAAGTTGCTTATGAGCAGTCCCATAAATGTAAGTACGGACTGTGGGTATAGCCACAGAGGGAGGATGGACCACAGAAGATGGGATAGCAAATTGCAACTTACTCTGCAAAGGTGGCTCAAAAATGATTAACATTCAAAGGCATGTCTGTGACGATGCTGGCAGCCTGCAGTGACAGGAAAATTTTAAACTTTTTCTTTTTTTAATTGATTTTTTATTGAAAATAAAGATACTTTCACACAATACATTTTGATTGTGGTTCCCCTCTCTCGTTTATTCCCAGATCTTACCCACCTTCCCACTCCCTTGCCTTGCTCCTTCTTTTATAAGAAAACAAACAGATAAATAAAGAAAAACCAAATAAACAAAGAAGAAAAACAAAAGAAAGTATAAGAAATGCATATGGACGCGCGAGCGCACACACACACACACCATCAAAGCTCTAAAGATTCAAAATGTGAAACAATAATGTTCAAATAAAAAACCAATGAGGAGGGGAAAAAGTCCAAACAAACCCAATGCTAATTTTGTTTGTTTCTTTGTTTGTTTTATTATATTGTTTTACAGTCCAGTCATTACCCGCCTCCTGGTCCACCCTCCCACAGTTCTCCATCCCAATCCTCCTCCTCCTTATGTCTAAGAGGATGTCCACACACCCCCAGCCAACGCTAATTTTTTAAGGTTCAAATTCTTTTTTTTTTAAATCACTGAGACAACATTCTAGTTCTTGCCTGATTTAGTGTAAATGTCAATACAGTGAGCTCTTACCGAACACGTGGTAGGTTCTCAGTGCTGTTCAAACAAGGGAAAATTGTCTATAGACAAAATTATGAGTCTGCCAATGTTGTCAGTTCACCTCTTATTGCTCCCTTCCTCTTTGCTAATGATGCCCACTCTGACTCTTGTGTTTTGCTTTGTTTTTTAGGAAATATGAATTATTTTATGTATTTTATTTTGGTTTGGTTTGGTTCCTTTACTCAAAATAGGTTTTTCTTCACCTAATACATCCTGATTATGGTTTTCCTTCCTTATATTCTTCTAAGTTATTTTTCCACTTCCCCAATCCAGATCCACTTCCTTTCTCTTTCCAAGAAAACAGGCTTCTAAGGGATAATAAAATAAAGTAAGATAAAATAAAATTGGGAGGAGTACAGAGAGGAGAAACCATAATCAATGTATGCTATGCGAGAAATTAATCTATTGTTAATAAAATGTTGAAAGAGAGGGAGGAAAAGAGATAGCAATCTTCAATATTAGCAATGATTAATACACACAATTTTATTTTACTTCTGTGTTATATAAAAATAAACTGACTGCATTAAAATTTACGAACTCAGAAAATCTTCCAACCAATCTGCCTGGAATCCATGAAGAACATTAAGGCTAATTTTAATAGTATGCCCACATTAGTTATTTTCATCAACTAAGCAATAATATGTGACTGTATTTTTAATTATAAATTTTTTATTTGAACTGTCCCAGTATCTCATTGCTTCACCAAGCAAAGTTTAGTCTTACATAGTAAACAATTCCATTTACAGAACTTTCAAAATGGTACCAGATACAAGGATAAACAAAATAATCTAGAAACAAAGAACCTGGCCTGTGAAATTTCTGAAAATAGCGAAACACAAATATGAGTGGTTTTTCTAGTTTTAAATGACGCAATTTGTTCTGAGTTCACTTTTAGACAGAGAAAAGATGGGGCATTCCAGGGTCAGGAGGTCATCCTAAGGAATTTATGAGTTAGTGACATGATGAGACATTTACAGATAAGAGCTAGCTGTGTCTTTCCCTTTCGCCCACAGTGAGTGAGCTTTATTTCTAGTAAGCAGCTCCCTCTACCTCTTCACTCTTCACCTCCCTCATGTCCATGTACTTACCTCCAAGTCCGAATTGCAGTAAGAGTACTCCCAATCTTAGACAACATGGGAACCCTTCATACCACCGTGGCTATTACCAACCGGCTAGAGGCAGGCCATACTCTTAAGGTCAAGTGTCCGGACACATGCACCATCTTTGTGTGTTCCTGCATGGGGCACAGAAGGAGATGCCTCACTGAAGAGGAAGAAGCAAACAAGGCGACATTCTGCTTGGAAAACGCAGCGTGCTAGAAATAGTCACTAGAAGACGACACTCTAAGTTGTATAATGACTATTACTACTAATCTCATCAACTCAAGAGAGCCTAACCCAAAAAAGTGGGATGTTTTATTTTCTTTTACATATTTTTAATAATTTTATATGATTTAAATATACTTGCAATTCAATTAAATTGTTGCCTTTTGTATTTTTTTTTTCTGCTAAGGAGCACAGCTGAGTCATGAGAAGCTCCATGATGTTTTCTTCAGTCTGAAGCAGTTATTAAGTAAGTGGAAGCTCATGTACGATCCACATATAAAACTGCTGAGCAGACCTGAAAAAGTTAATATAAACTTTTTAAAGACAATTATTCACTCTGACTGATAGAACACTTTGTGTTTATATTGGATTTTTCTCAAATGGAGTCTTTATCTAATCCTCACAGAAATCCCCAAGACAAAAATATTTCTCATTTTATGGATGAAGAAACTGTTACAGAAAAAAATGACCTACCCAGCATCAGCCACAGAATTTGTGATGCAAGGATTAGAGTTCTTTATTCAATAGCTGGTGCTAGTAACTCACAGTGTTCCTTCATATCTGCTCATAAAATGGGTTTTCTAGATGAATTAATTTCAAGAAAAGGCCGAGTGTGGCACTGAGACAAGATCCCATGATTCTTGTCTTACCAGAGCTACCTTACACTAAGTTAGTCACCTTTACCCTTGATTTGCTCTATTTTGTACTTGAGACAATATGTTCCACAGTTTTAAAAAATTGGTTAAATATCCCTTTATATCTTGATGCTACTTTACCACTTTAAGACTTTCGAGAGGATGTGAGAGCTCTATTCTGCACTACCTGCTGTAGCATAGTGTCCAGCTTCCTCCTAAATACCTCCAGGCCAGGACGCACATGGCCTCCCAAAGGACCATGCTATTTGTTGTCAAAAGAGTTACTAGAATGCTTTGTAAATCCATGGATAGATCTGTGTTCTGCCTTCACAAGAATTAAATCTATTGTTTTTCTTTGTAAAAAATATCTTGATGAATTTCAAATGGTTCAGATCATTCATATATATGAGTCACACACACACACACACACACACACACACACACATCCATATTGGGGGGGAAACATGTATATGTGTACTGAACTCATTTATAGGTGTGTTTCTATGTCGTGTGTGTGTGTGTGTGTGTGTGTGTGTGTGTGTGTGTGTGTGTGTGTGTGTGTGTGTCTATACACCAGAATTAGTCATCTCTAGTCCAGCTCCACGGCACCCCAGCTGTAACTGTAAACACAGATATCATGGCTAGCTTTCAGTTGAATGCTGGAAATCTAAACTGAGCTCCTCATACTTGGAAGGCAGACACTTACCTGCCAAGTTACCTTAGATGTTAACTAAAGACCCCAAGTTTCTCAAACCATTTCTTTTTTTATTTCATTTAATAGTTTTTTACACTCCAGACCTCATCCCTGTCCCAGTCCACCCTCCAACTGTTCCACATCCCATACCTCCTTCCTCTGTCTCCAGGAGGATGACCCCACCGCCAACCCCTACCCCACCAGACCGCCCCACTCCCTGGGGCCTCCAGTCTCATGAAGGTTAGGTGCATCTTCTCTGACTGAGTCCAGACCCAGCAGTCCTCTACGGTATATGTGTTGGGAGCCTCACATAAGTTGGTGTACTGCCTGGTTGGTTTCTCAGTGTTCAAGAATCTGGTGTCCAGGCCAGCTGAGAGTGTTGGTCTTCTCATAGGGTCGTTCTCCCCTTGAGCCTCCTCTAGCTTCTCCCCAATTCAACCACAGGGGTCAGCAGTTTCTGTCCATTGGTTGGGTGTAAATATCTGCATCTGACTCTTTCAGCTACCTGCTGGGTCTTTCAGAGGGCAGTCGTGAGAGGCCCCTTTTTGTAAGCACACAATAGCATCAGCAATAGTGTCAGGCCCTGGGGCCTCTCCTTGAGTGGATCCCAATCTTGGCCTGTGGCTGGACGTTCTTCTCGGGCTCTTCTCCATTTTTATCCCTGCACAAGGACAGGAACAATTCTGGGTCAGAGCTCCTGACTGTGGAATGGCAACCCTATCCCTCCTCTTGATGCCCTGTCCTTCCACTGAAGGTGGGCTCTACAAGTTCCCTCTCCCTACTGCAGGGCACTTCATCCAGGGTCCTTTTCCTTGCGTTCCAAGAGTCTCTCACCTCCCAGGTCTCTGGTACATTCTTGAGGGTCCTCCCATCTCCTACCTCCAGAGGTTGCCGGTCTCTACCCTTTCTGCTGGCCCCCAAGGCCTCAGGTCAGCTCCCCGCTCCCAATATCTTATCTATCTCTTCCACCACTTTCCCCCTTCCCACCCAGGTCCCTTCCTACCCACTCCTGTGATTGCTTTCTTCTCCCTCCCTAGTGGGATTGAGGCATCAATGGACTGGTTCCCAGAATACTTACTGAGGCTCAGCCATTTAGATTTTCAAGACTTGCTTCTCTAGAGTTTGTATTTTGCTTGTACATTTATGAATATCAGAAATGGCATTTTCCTCTTCCTGAGAATATTTTAGGGCACATTAAGTTTCCATTTCGTGTGCCTTGCTGTCATGTTTTTTCATCTTCTCTCCTGTCATTTGACAGTAAGAAATTATTCTAAGAACGTGATACAATTGAGAATCTATAAACTGGCCACACGCTGAATAAACTACACAATCATGGGTGCTGTAAAATAGAGAGTAGTTATGTGCTTTGTGAAACTGTTACTCATAGCAATTCCAAATGTCTGTTCACTGAGTAGAGGTAAAAGTATCATTCATGCATCTAATGACTTTATCTCTCTTGACTCACCCATTCACTCAACATAATCACTCAAGTGCTAATAGTACATTTGTAATTTTTTTCTTTGTGCAAGTGTTTTCTTTATTTTAAAAAACTATATAATACATTCTCAAAACGGTTTCCCTCCCCTAACTTCCACCAGATCCTCCCCAATTTCCAACCCACTTAACTGCATTCCCTTTTTTCTTTCTTTCATTTTAAAATTAGTTTTGTTGTTGTTATTTTAAATATATGGTTATATGTGTGTGCGTGTATGTAGGAGCAAATACAAGTATTCACTCAAGGAGGTCAGAAGAGGGCACCGATTTCCTGGACCTGGGATACCAGGAAGTTATCAGCTGCCTGACATGAATACTGGGAATAAAACTAAAGTCTTCTACAAGACCAACAAGCGCTCAACTTCTGAGCCATTTCTTCAGACCTTATCCTTAGTTCTCAAGTCTTTGAAACAGAATCCACAATATGTTTGGTATTGTTGTAAGACCCCCAAAGTGGCCCTACCTCAGGAGTGCCACCCACAGAGCACAAATTAACAAAGTGACCGCTGGAATAGCAAGAGGGTATAAGTTTTTTAATCCACATACGTGAGGTTGCTCATCCACGCAGGGAGAGGCAACCCCGAAACCAAAAATCACACAACTTTTATTCCTTACAGAGGGCAGACTTCAGCAAAAGGGTTAGCTGGCCTATTCTCACTGGTGGTACACAGGACAAAGGATCTGGTCAGGTATTGGCTGGCCTGCTCAAGGGGCTGTTCTAGGCTCAGATACTTTCCTCGTCCAGCCCTACCCCTGGCCTTGGAGAATCACTGGGAAAGGGATAAGTTGGCAGTCTCTTAGAGGGGTGTGAACTGGGTGGTCAGGCAGGGTCTGGATTACATCTTGCAGTTGTTCTGGGAATTTACCACAGCGAGAGGTAGAGAGAACAGTTGTTATTGTTTTGTCTTAATTAGCTTAGTCAGAATTGCCTCAATATCTTGATCACCAAAACTTTATCATATCACTGGGCATCCTGACATCAGATGTATCTCTCAGAAAGGTCACACATTTGTCATAGGCATCCTGACCACCAGATGTATTTCTCAAAACCTTGCTTTTATAACTTTGTTTCTCATATCTATGAAACTATATTTCGTCAGTATCATCCAATTAGAAATTCAAACATGAGAAACCATCCCATGGTAATCCTTCGACCAAGGAAAGCATTTCAATTTTTCTGTTTTTATAAGCATCCAAAAGAAAACCAGTTGAGTACATTTATAATTGAAGTCTTATTCCAAAAGAGGTTTTACCATGAATCCTTTTCCAGCATTTAATTAATGCTCCTGATAAAATGCAGGAGGTTAATGTCTTTTCACATCACATACTCCCTGACTTGAAAAGACAAGCAGATGTTTGACATCTTCTCTGATCTCCATGACGCACTGCTGTACTAAGCCCAGCAAAACTGGAAGCATATTATTACACTAGCCCCATGTGACATGCTGCCAGTTTGGTGACAGGTGTTTGGAGGGGAAACCCAATAGCACTAACTTTTACACATTCAGAAAAGGCAGCCATGTCACATCACTTTGATTTTAAGTTTTGGTATCTGCTATGGACACACATGTAGAGTCAGAATTTGTGCAACTGCACTGATAAACAATAGGCAGATTTATACTATCCATCTGACTTTGATGACCAGAGGGGAAGTTGAGGACAAGCTCACTGTGTAACTGACAAACTTCCCCTGGTTTTTGGAAGCAAGATTTGCATTATATTTTATATTTCTCTTTCACGGGGATGATGAACCCCTTACCATCTGTTCCCACAAAATAGCATGCTGTGTGGATAAAAGGAGACCCTCCATGAACCACAGTTGATGAGCGTCTTCTTGTTTTGATCCTCTTGATTTTTCTCCTATAAATCCAAGAACAGGCAATATTAGTGTCTCATCTCCATCAAAAACTATTATGTACTTATTTTATAATTAATGGCCTAACCACAAATCAAATTAGACTTTAATTAAATTCATGAATCCCTTAGAATTGTCACAAAATCAGTGTCATTTTAGAAGGGTGTGGTAATGACCCTGGAAAAATATGCCTAGGTGCTGGGATTTACTGAGGAGTAAGCCAACATGGGATGGAGATAAATTTTAAAGGTCTCATTGAAAGAAAAGAACAGTCATGTATTTGCTACAAGCATAAGGCCATTCTGCAAATGCACATGCACTGTAAAAGTGTGCAATGCAGCACATGTCTTTATAAAAAAGAGTTAGAAGCAGATGAGATGGCCTACTGGTTAACAGTGCTTATTGCTCTTCCAGAGGATGCAAGTTCAATTTCCAGTACCCATGTCAGACTCAAAAATACCTGTAATTCTACCTCCAGGGGATCCAAAGCTCTCTTCTGTTTCTTTAGGCACCTACACACTTGTGGCATACAATCACAAGGACACATATACACATAACAAAAATAAAAATAAATCTTTAATTAAGATAGAAATAGTCTATACAAGTCATGATGCTTTACAAATTCTACCTGGTTAGTATATTAGAAACTTCTTAAAGTCATTTTTATGATCATTTTAAACATATTTCTCTTTTAAAAGGAATGTTCCTATACCCCATAGTCAATATGGTTCATCTTCTATTATAGCCCATGATAACTATACGTCGTGTGTGTGTGTGTGTGTGTGTGTGTGTGTGTGTGTGTGTGTTTTCAGTCTCCAGAACCCTGAGAACTCTACTTTGAAATAAACAATGATTGTGTCAGTGTGTATGGATGTAAGAAAGGATAGGCCACCACATTTTAGATACCTAGAATAAAATGACATTGCATTGGAGATAAGAGGGAAAAAAATCATCCTTTTTTTTGGATAAAGAAAAACAGTAAAATTCATGATGTCCTCGGTTTTAATAGCAGAACAGTTCTCCATTGTGTAAATGAACCACATTTTCTGTATCCATTCTTCACTTGAGGGACGTCTGGGTTGTTCCCACCTTCTAGTTATTATGAAGAAGCCTGCTCTGAACATACTGAAGCACATGTCCTTGTAGTACAGTGGGGCATATCTTGGGTATATGCCCAGGAATGGTGTGGCTGGGTCTTCAGGTAGAACTATTTCTAATTTTCTAAGGAAGTGCCAGATTGGTTTCCAGAGTGGTTGTGCAAATTTGCACTCACATCAATAATGGAAGAGTGTATTTTTCCTCCACATCCTCACCAGCATGTGCTGTCACTTGAGTTTTTATCTTAACCATTCTGACTGGTGTAAGGTGGGAGGGATCTTAGGGTCATTTTGATTTGCATTTCCCTGATGACTAAGAATGTTGAACTTTTGTTTAAGTGTTTCCAGGTTCCAGTGGGAGAGGGTACACCCAATCCTGTAAAGAATCCATGCCCCAGAGAAGAGGAAAGCTTGGAGGACACCTCTAAGAGGGGAAAGTAAAGAACACTAGGAGGGAGGACTGGGGAGGAGCAACAATTGGGATATAAATAAATAAAATAATTAATAAAAAGACATAGTTGAAAACAAATAAAAATAAAATTACACCCCCCAGAGAAAAATGGTAAAACAGAGGATGCCTTGCCACAAGCACATAGGGAGCACAGATCCTTCTTCTGTGTTTCTATCAGAGCAATCACATGCCATGGAAAGTGCTGTTCCTTTACTCTGGAAGCTATTGGCTAGTGATAAACTAATTAATATTCCATACACATGTGGCAGGACCAAGAACATGCTGCACTGCAGTTAAAATATGTTTCAGCGTCTCCTTGAGAAGACGGTCCTTATGCAGACTTCAGCGTTGTAATTACACTGGTGCTCTTTAGCACTCAAAACAGTGTCAACACTTGAGGGAGTCCATTTAAACATAATGAGAATATATTTAGTACTATGTTTTCTATCTTGTAGAAAAGTACTTTAAAGCCAGGAGGAAAGTAGTCCCCTGGGAAAGCCAGGAGTTCAGGCTTTCTGAGCCACAAACATTTTAGAAACAGTAAACAGCGACTCAGTTTTTACTCCCGTAATGTACTTCTGAAGGCGTATTGTATTGAAAGAGTTTGAGGAATTTTTGAGAAAAATTTCACGTTAAAGGTCTTATATAATGAAAACTTTTACACTGTGATTTCTCCTGTTTTATCAATTTTGTACAGCTAAATTTCCAATTTTAAGTTGGTCTGCTTCTTTTCATTTGTTTTTGCCTTTTATTGAAAAGAGATTCTTTTCTCATACAGCACATGCTGGTTATATTTTCCCCTACCCCCATTTCTCCCAGTTCCTTCCATCTCCCCTTTCATCCAAATCTACTCCATTTCTCTCTCTTATTAGAAAAGATCAGGCTTCTAAGAGATATTAAGTCATAACAAAATAAGATATAATAAGATAAAACAAAAGCAATCATGTGGAAGTTGGATGAGGAAGACCAACAGAAGGAAAAGAGCCCAAGAGAAGTGAAGTACAAGAATCAGAGACTCACTTGTTCATACACTCGGCAAGCCGCACAAATATTAAACTGGAAAATGTAATAAATACACAGAGGACCTGCAGAAGACCTATGTAGACCCTATGCTTACTGCTTCAGCTTCTGTCAGTTGATATGAGCTTTGTCTGGGTAATTTAGAGGCCCTTGGTTTCTTTTGGTGTCTTCCATTTTCTGCTCTTACACTCTTCCTGATTCTTCCTCTGCAGGGTTCCCTGAACTCTGAGGAGAGGGATTTGGTGGAGACATCTCATTTAGAACTATGTGTTCTAAGCACTCAATGAGTAAAAGCATTGAACAGAAACAAGGCATTGCTCTATGAGTATAGCAGAATATATCACTACTATTTTTTTAAGACCAGTAGTATTTGGCTTTACCTTGGTTCTCTGGGCTATGTAGTCTCTCGAGTCTCTGAGTCGTTTGGCCACCCAAGTCGTATCAGAAATGGATTCTATCTCATGGAGCGGGGCTTAAGACAAATCAGACGCCATTATTCCCATGAACATTGTACCACCATTGCTCTAGCATGTCTGGCAGTGAGCATGCCACTGCAGGTTTGTGGCTAAGTTTACATTACACTTTTTTACATTTACTGTCTGTCTTGTTAAGCTGCAGAGTACCTTCCCATACCAAACATACTAAAAGGTAGGATCTATGTTGGGACCAGCTCTGCCTCTACATGGCCTCTACATGGCCTCTCCAAGAGATGGCCAGTAAGAACTGTCTATCCCCATTATTTGGAGACTTCTTCAGGATCACCTTCCTAACTTTAGAACCCTTCCACTGCACTAGGCTTCCATACCACCTGTCAAGTGCCCATTAATTCTAGCTGTCCCCCCCGACCCCGCATTACCTACCTCAACCTTTATCCCATACCTACCATACCTGATCCTTGAAGTACAATGATATTGATGATTTTGTCTTGTTTTAAATTTCCTAAGTATAGTATATATGCTTAAAAATATGTGGGATACTGTGGATAATAATCACTCAAATATGTATTGCCCCTTTTTACCTTTTATAAGTTTTAATATTCAATTATTTACTTTCTATAAAGCATTCTCTATCATTCAACTATGTAGCAATGAGTTGACTATTCTCTAATCAAATAGCAATTCTTAATCTTAATTAGAAATTATATTTGTAAGTCTGATGGAAAACTATTTCTGAATTGAAAATAGAGCTATTCTGTACTAGTAGCTGGTGTAATTTCTATAGAAAGAATTCTCTCCAAAGCTACAAATAATCAAATCAAACTGAGAAATTTGATATCATAAAAATTAGAGTGTGGATTCTAAACTAATATCAAGGACAAAGAATGTCTGCCTTTTTCACTTGGCTGAAACTATCATGCATTAATTGTAGTCATAAATTGTGAGTATAGCAAAACCAACAATGACATTTGGATGCTGAGCGTTCATCCTGCGTTTTGCTAGCGTTATAAGGCAAATATACATGAAAATTTTGTCATGTAATAAACAAACTTCCAGTATACTTTTTTCTTGGCCTGACAGTATCTCCAAGTTAGTCCTCCTGTGTGAGGAATTCTACTGGATGATTTTTCTAGAAGAGAATCAGCATCTCTGTAGATAATGTTTCCACATAAAACTGTGTCAAGAGTGGCGTGTGTTCTTCTATTTAGTGTCATTTTTTTGCCCTAGACAACAGCACTGGGGAGAACTCCCTCAGGGGTTTCACCACAAATCCTGACCCTGAATGTCCCGCAGAACTCACCGGAACAATATCGGAGATGGAGCAAACTAGGACTAGGAAAGAAAAGCCAGCCAGGTAAGAACATGAGGCACATAGCACAGGTGGGAGACTTCATACAGACAGTTCGGGGAGGGGGGAGTAAATTTCCCTCCTGAAGTTAAGCAAAAGTTTAAGCAAGCAATCCACAGAAGAATCTTAGCCAAGGAACTGGACCAGAAAAGGAAAATTCACTTCATCCAGCAGTTCATCATACATTATTGAACAGCCATGATACTAACCAATGTCCAGGCAGCCATTGGCTAAATGACAAATTCCATTCATACAAACACTGCAGCCACATGTGTGAGTCACTGTATCATCATAGAAACAACCCACATACTTATGAGACATGTTTTTTTAAGACAATTTTCCATGTACAGGAAGAAATCACCATTTCAATTCTGTAAACATTGTAATATTCCAAAAGACAGATTATGGTTTTCTTTGTTAGAGAAAGAGCTACATAACCAATGACAGTCAGAGAAGCAGGCAATCTATCAGCCACTGAAGGAACAGTTTTATAAATGCTGTGGCATAAATGATTTGAACTATCACAAAGAAATGCCAAATTAAATGTAAATCTATGAATTCACATACACAGGGGTGGGGGAATGGGGGGGGGCTGAGAAGATCTTCATTTTGCTGCCTGTCATGGTGTTACACGCCTGCTAACTCTATTTGAATTGCTTAGCTATGATTAAGGTAATTGCAATGGGTGTATGAAACAATAAAACATAAACTTCTGTATCAGGCAAGAAGAATTGTTATTTAAAGAGAAGTAGGAATAATCTCTGTAACCTCAGCTCTACTTTTCTTCTGTGTCCATTGCCCCAGGACTTTGTTGAACCATCTACTCTTCATGGGCATCTTTAGGATTATCTAAGATCAGAGTCCTGACTGAACTCTGAACTACACTGGCTGAACAATAGATATTAGAGAATGTATTGTAGGTGAGCACAAACTTGGCTGTACATGAAGATAAACGCAATCTCACTCTCTCTCACACACAAACCAAGGTTAAAACAAAATCTGAAATATCACATAAGCAGAGAAAAGATGCTAAATTCTGAGTTTAGGGCTAGATTTTACAATAAAATACACACGTGTTTATACTAGTCATTTAATTACTGATGTTTATAGAAGGATTTTCATTGCCATTAGTGCCCCCCTTATCTTCACCCTGCAAATAAGCAACCTAGGGTACAGAAAGGTTAATTAGTTTCCTAAAGGAAAAGGGTCAGTTCAGAATAAAATTACATTAAAGAAGACATGAATTCCTGAGTGGAATTTTCTTCTTTCCACCAAACACTCTTCCCTTTAATCAGCAGTTTAACCTCTGAACTAACTTTCCTTGTTAGCATTTATTTTTAGCATATTTAAGCTTTTTCAATAAGCTATGGTAACTTTGGAAGAATTTTAATCCAGCAACATGGCCGCTCTGGCAAGGGATCCTATGCAAAGACCTCATAGGTCTTTGTGACCTGACTGGAATGGCATATCTCTAAGACCAAACAATGAAAGTAAAGTTAGTTTGTAGAAGGAAGCAGTCATGTTGAAAGTGACATTTAATTGAGGGGCAGACAAAGTGACAAATCGAAGAAAGATTTGACAGAATGAGTAAGATATAGGATATGCCCAACTCTCATGAGAACAGGAAAGAGAGGCTGCTTAAGAGCAATGCAGAGTGAGCCAAAAGTAGATGGCAGGCAGTTCATCTGAGATCAGGCAATGCAGTGGAGTTCAATTAAGCTCAGTTGGGTGCAGTTAAGTTCAGGTGAGTTCGTGAAGTTCCAGTCAGTTTGTGTATTCAGTGCAGTCTCATTTTGGAATTCAGAGACAGTTTTTCCAAGCAGAGCAATTCAGTGAGAAACCAAAAGAAGCCAGATTGAGTAAGTTAGTTCTTGGAAGACAAGGTTGTACATAGTTAAAAGCTTCAAGGTCTAGGCTTAGGAATAGTTACAGAAAAGAAAGACGTGTTCTGGGTTCATCCTAAGCTATATATTTGCACAGCTTGAGTACAGTTCTCATCTCATCCCTCCATCTGAAGAAATATATGTGATATTTATAAGTAACAAGGTCTCAGAAGGCTATATTTAATTCCATACTGCCTTTTCTGCTCATACAACTGTCTCTTCCTCTGTCAGTCCTAACAAACTCCTTACCCATTCCTCAAGTACCATCATATCCTCATGTCTCTGGAGGACCTTGCCTGAATGAGGTCACATTCTCACATGAGAGCTCTTCCTTGGTACATATCTCTGCAGATGTTCATGTGATTATCTGAAGTCATCAGTCTTCTCCTCGTCCTCCTTCAACTCCTCATCTTCCTCCTCCTCTTCCTTCATGCTGCATGAAGTTAGGAACAATATCCTCAGTACCCAACTCAATAGCTGGCACAATATTGATTAAATTAATCAGTAAATGAATACAAGAATACTTAATTCATTTCTCCAAAAATCCTAAATTTTCAAAACTATACAGCTCATCAGTAGGAGTAAGCTAACTATGAACAACACCCAAGATTTCCCAATCATTTTCAACATCCTTGGAGAGCATAAGCGTGACCATTACCCCCCAAAGGTCTAGAGGGATCGATGCTGTACTCAAAGGCCTCAATTCTTTACTCTTTACTAGACTTTAGTCAACCTAACTATTCTGAGCTGACAAAACTGTTTAATTCTAGATGACCTTTTTGCTCTCTTCCCGACAGCTCTCTCTGAACTGTAGGTAGCAATGCAGCTTGGGAATTATTAACAAGCTATGTACTATATCCAAGCTAACAGGATGCTTCTGCTTTCTTATGGAGAGGCTGTCATGTATTTTCTCAGAATTAAGGGAAAATGAAGCTAAAAGTGACATACTTGATTAAAGCTAAGGGAACTAGTGTGATGCTACCTGGGAGTTACAGAATCTCTCTGTCGACCTTGTGTGAACCAGTGCTACCTAGCTAGAATCCTATAGAGCTAGTGTCTTGCACAACATCAAAGATAACTATTAAAGGGAAACATTACTTCACAATATTCCCAGTGAATCAAGAATCTTTAGTACCTATAGTAAATACAAAACAGTATCTTCAGCTTTGGGCAATATAAAGTTTAAAAAGTTCTCCTCCCTAGTTGAAAAAGTAAGGGATTAGTTGATTATAGGCTAAAGTAGATTTGTGAATGCCTAGTTCTTGCCTCAGTTTTTATGTTTGAAAGAAATATACTATTAATAAAATCTAAATATAAGATTTTTATTCGAAGTAGATTCACTTCATTGTCTGACCGAAACTTTGGGCCAAAAGGAGATTATTGGGTCTGAAAGAGTTAACATGTATTTGAGGATGTTGTGCAATGTATATTTGAAATTTTCCTGTAAAAATTGCAGGGTGATATTACTGGTTGGATATTGATTTCCATTGTGTGCAGAAGATGGAGAGAGGAATATGTAGAGAAAACATGAACATAGACACTGCCACTGCATCGGTCACCAGAATAGAACCAACAACATGTACACACAGATGGAAACAGTTATTAAGGATTGACTCATGAAATAATAGAAGCTGAAATTCTCAGTCTTTATAGTCAGCAACCAGGTAACCTGGACAGTCAACCATGTAGTTCTTGTCCAAGGAAGACTCATGTAAGTTCCACTGTAAAAGCAACAAGCACAAAACTCAACAAGTCAATTTTCAGTGTCCTGTGGGAAGACAAGAGAAGATAAATGTTAAAGCTCAAAATGTGAGGCTCCAGAGACCTTCTGCTGCGTCTGTGACCCACTGCTATTGAGAGAGGCAATCTGCTTTGCTTGGTCTTAAGATATCCTTGTACTTTTCAACCAAAACACACCAAAGAAGTTTTTCCATGTACCAAGGTCCCAATGGCCCTGTCAAGTGGATATATAGTGTGAATTTTCTCTCTCCATCTCGATCTCATTTATACATATAAAGGAATCGAAACTACACAGATACCTATTTTTCTGATTCTAACATAAGAGTCTTCTCACTACTTCACATTCTTCTCCTCTTGCTAATCTCATGCTTACTCAAAATTCTTCAACATAAAATTTTCATTCATTTGAACATTCAGACTAATGATCTCCATTCGGTCATAGAGAGAATTGCAAAGATAACTATTCAAAGAAGCAATCGTTCAATTAACAAAATAATCCATTGTGTCTTGGCCTCAAATACTGTTTTGTGAGGATAAAAAATGTGGTTATGAATTTAAGTACAGTATATCTGCATTCTAATTTATATAAACAAAAAACATGATAGCACATATTATATAAATTTGATTTTTATAAAACAAAAAATTTCTATGATATTTTTAACTTGTTTTCATGTAATTTTAAGGGTAGCCAAATTAATTTTCACCAACATGATAACATTTATCTCAAATGTATGTCATCCAAGGAAGAGACTTTTTTAAAGATATCTCAGTATTGCATGTTCACATTTCTGATTGGAATCTATTTGTATTAAAGTAACGTTCAGATATCTTTCCCTTTTTTTCTATATCTTTTCACAACATTTTCTAAATTGTCCATTTGAGGAAGAAATTCTCTGTAAATCTTCCTTCAAAAGAATCAACCAATTTGTTATCTTGTCAGAGAATCATTTAGCTTCTGAAAGACAGAGTTCGCCCTAGGAAGACCCATTGAAGCCATTTGTTCATTACCAAGAAAAAAAAGGGGTTGTTTCTAGCATTCTATCTCAGCACATCCTTATTTTTTAATATAAAAAAGGTACCATTTGATGGACACTAATGAATACCAAGCAAAAGATGTGTTTTGCCTGGAAATGTCAGATAGCTACATCTGAAAGAGAAGCCAGAGCTGGGTGCTGATAGGTTAAGTGGTTAAATGGCAAACAAGGAAGTGAGTAAAGCATTCATTGCCTGAGCCAGGGTGGAGCTGCCGCAAGCCTGACTTCTTCAGAACAGGATTCAGCCATCACTGCTACCCAGGATGCTGAGAAAGAAGGTTATTTCTATGAATAGCCTGCTCTGTTCATAATAGCAATCAGTCTCTATTTGGGTGGCTTTAAACTAAGCAATCACTTCACAGCAGGAACAATGAGAGGAGAGGAGAATTCAGAATCTCGTCAGCACTCATAAACACCGATGTTTATTGTTCTGTAACTAGCAAAAGCAAGAATCGCTGCGGGAAAGATGCTTTAACAATCCATATGTGACTTTATAGCTGAAATAGGAAGGGAATGTCAGCTCTCAAGTTTATAAAAATAAAACGCAATTCATAGTGCAATGAGATGTAAGCTTGTGATTTCAAAAATAAATAAATAAATAAACATAGAGAAACCAGCCATGCTAGTTTAGCTTTGGGAAATATTTGGGGAAGTATTGTGAAAATTGCGGGCTACCACTTTTAGTCCTAAATTAAAACTTCCCTCTACGGTAAACACCGCTTTTGTGATTAAATATTAAAAACACTCAGGAGTGGTTGTAGTAGCCTATGCCTGTAATCCCAGTGTTATGCAGGTCGTGCCAGAAGGATCCACAGTTGGGGAACACCTTCTGCGACATTGCAATTTGAAGGCCAACCTGGATTACATGAGTTGCTGTGGCAGAAAACAAATGAAAAAAAAAACGTAAAACACTTTGAACAACAGATTACTAATCCATTCTCAATAATGACTGCTGAGTTCTCTTACTAACCATATGACATTAAATATCTGTAAAGAAAATCCTTCAACAAGAATATAATTTAAATCACTAGCTAATCTGTAAGGCAAAGGACACTGCCATTAGAACAAAACAGCAACCAACAGATTGGCAAAAGATCTTTAACAATCCTACATCTGGTAGAGGGCTAATATCAAAATATACAAAGAACTCAAGAAGTTAGACTCCAGAGAGCCAAATAACACTATTAAAAAATGGGGTTCAGAGCTAAACAAAGAATTCAGAGCTGAGGAATGCCGAATGGCTGAGAAACACCTAATGAAATGTTCAACATCCTTAGTCATCAGGGAAATGCAAATCAAGACAACCCTGAGTTTCCACTTCACACCAGTCAGAATGGCTAAGATCAAAAACTCAGGTGACAACAGGTGCTGGTGAGGATGTGGAAAAAGGGGAACACTCCTCCATTGTTGGTGGGATTGCAAACATTTATAACCACTCTAGAAACCAGACTGGAGGTTTCTCAGAAAATTGGACATTCCACTACCTGAGGATCCTGCTATACCTCTCCTGTACATATACCTAAAAGATGCTCCAACATACGACAAAGACACATGCTCCACTATGTTCATCGCAGCCTTATTTATAATAGCCAGAAGCTGGAAAGAACCCAGATGCCCTTCAACAGAGGAGTGGATACAGAAAATGTGGTACATCTACACGATGGAGTACTACTCAGCTGTCAAAAACAATAAATTCATGAAATTCATAGGCAAATGGATGGGACTAGAAAATATCACCCTGAGTGAGGTAACCCAATCACAGAAATACACTCACTGATAAGTGGATATTAGCTCAAAATCTCGAACTACCCAAGACCACACAAATATCCACAAACCACATGAGGCTCAAGAAGAAGGACAACCAAAGTGCAGATACTTCAGTCCTTCTTAAAAGGGAGAATAAAACTATTCATAGGAGGGGATATGGAGGCAAGTTTGAAGCAGAGACTGAAGGAATGGTCATTCAAAGCCAGCCCTACCTGGGGATCCAGACCACCAATATTCATGCACCAAACTTAGACAATATTGCTGAAGCCAAGAAGTGCATGCTGACAGGAGCCTGATCTAGCTGTCCCCTCAGAGTTACAGCCAGAGCATGTCAAATACAGAGGCAAATCCTAGCAGCAAACCATTGAACTGAGAATGAGGTCCCCATTGGAAGAGTTAGAGAAAGGATTGAAGGAGCTGAAGGGGCTTGCAACCCCTTAAGAACAACAATACCAACCAACCAGAGCTCCCAGGGACTAAACCACTACCCAAAGACTACACAGGGACAGACCCATGGCTCCAGCTGCATATGTAGCAGAGGATCGCCTTGTTGGCCACCAATGGGAGGAGAAGCCCTTGGTCCAGCCAAGGCTGGACCATCCCAGTGTAGGGGAATGTCGGCGGGGTGGGGAGGTGGGAAGGGTGGTGGATGGAGTGGATGAACACCCTTATAGAAGAAGGGCAAGTGGATGGGATAGGTGTATGGCCGAGAAACCAGGAAATGGGATAACATTTGAAATGTAAATAAAAAATATCCAATAAAAAAGAACAAAAGAATAAAAATTAAAAAAATTAAAAATTAAAAAAATAAAATAAAACTCTAAATGAACAAATATAGATGAAATAGGATTTGAACCATGCACCTTATAGAAGTCAGAAAAAAATGAGAAGGCAAACACACAACTAAAAATAAAAATTACACTTTAATATACTAATTACATTTTAAACAAATAATGTAGTAAGCCAAGATAGAGATTCTTAGAGTAGATTACAGATCTCACTCACTAATATGATATTGAAATTCACTTCAAATTTAGTGGTATAGGAAGGCTAAAGTGAGAAGCTGGGGGAAAATATATAATACAAATATTAATAAACAGAAAACATATAGAATTCAGATCAAAGCAACTTACAAAAGACAAAAAATGCATAGAGAGATTCAAGATTCAAGAAATGTCTTGAAAAATACAAAAATGAAAATAAGAGAGCCAGTTTTTTATTTTCAAATACGGTCCCTGATAGGCTGCCCATGCAGGGTAGCTGAACCTACACTTATTTATGCAGCGGTAGGTGGTCCTATGCTGAGTAGATGCATGTACATTACCGGGAGCATTAAGCCAACTTGGTACATTTTAAAATATTATTTCTTTTATTTTTGTGATATAGTATAATTAGATCATTATCTCTTTTCTTTGATCCCTACAAATCTTCCTATAAACCTCACCTTACTCCCTTTCAAATCCACAGTCTTCTTTTTCCATTACTACTACTCCTATATATTTATATTTCTAAATACATAAGTGCCGTTTCTTCAGTCTGTATACTGTTATTTGTGTGTATGTTTTCAAGTTGGAAGGAAAAGTTGGTAGGGTATGATAGGAGAAGTTAGAGGTAAGGGAGTCAACATGAATTTTATTAAAATATGTCACATTCACATACGAAATTAAGAAAATATAAATTTAAAAATAAGTAAATCACTAGCTAAAACGTACTCTTATGGCATAGCTAAACTGATAGAAAATAAATGAAATGGATGCGAATTATTAAGAATCAAGGTTTGTTCTTTTGATTTTTGTCTTTGATTTCTATGCCTGGATGTGGATAAAACATGGTAGTGGTGACGCATAGCACAAGGGATAAACTGGACCGAAGGGTAAACTGGAGACTCCTCTATACACTTGGACCCTGAAAAGCAAACCATTGAAAAGTAAGCTATCCCCCAAAACACACGGTGAAAAGAGAATTTACCTTTGCTCTAGTTCTAACTCAAGGAAGGAGAGGGAAGAGGGGAGACAAGATGGGACTAGACAAGATGAAAAGAGGAAAAAATAAGATAGGCGTGGAAAGTCAAGAAAGTGACAAGGAAAAAACTACCTCCCTGGAGACTGTGTGCTGTGAGTCAGTATTCAAACAGACCTACAATAAAAACTCTGGATATCTATATCTTACCAAAAAAACTAGTCTAGCTTAAAACACACATTTAGAATTATTCAATGGGAATATGCAAACATTGTCTCTATTTTGTGGGACTGGGGCGGATCAAATTTTAAAACCAGTTTTCAAAGTATTCCAACAGGCAAAATCACAGTGAATATTGTAATTGATAATAAAAAAAATTACTAAATGAGACCTTAGAGAGATGGCTCAACAGTTGAGAGCTCATAGCATTCTTACATGGGACTCAAAATGATTGGATCAAAAACTGGTATAAGTCTGGCCCCAGTAAACTCAGTACTCTCTTCCGACTTCATAGGCCACTGCAGTCACATGTACAAACCCACACATGAAGACATAAACAACATGAACTTTTGCAAATATGACAATAGAAACAGAATCTTGTGGTTAATGGAAATGATAAAATTATCAGACAGCATATAACATAAAAATATTTAAAGTCCCAGGAAGGGGTCCCAAGGGGGCTCCCCCTTTTCTCAAAAGAAGCAGTGGGGAAAATAAAGTGTAAGGGTCATCCTGGGAAAAGAAGAGGCAGGAATGTTCTAATAGAAATATAAAGTGAATAAAAAATTAATTATTGAAAAAAAGAAATCAAGAGATGGTTGAAAATAAAACAAATGTAGAAAATAATGAATACACCCATTTTCACAAAAGAATGAAGCAGAATTTCTATAATGAAAGTACAGTCAGTAAACTTGTAACAGAGAAGATTACACAGTTGAAGAATCCACACAGTGGATGATGGGTCTGAAACATGGAGTACAGTGAGAGAAAACACCACACGCATGTAATCAGAATTTCAGAAGGTGAGCCAAGAGAGGAAAGAGATGAAAGGGACAATGAGACTTGGAACCTCAAATAAATGCAAATCAATGAAAATAATTTACCTTAAATGCATTCTAGTGAAACTCGAAAGTACAAAAGACAAAATTCTGATCTTTAAGATAGCCAGGAAGTAAGCATAAAACAGGTATTTGATTCTCAACAAAATCTATGGACACCAGCAGACAGGAGAATGGCATGATTCAGATTTCATGATTCAGGCTAAAATTCTATACCTGGGAAAATTGTTTTTCAAAAATAAAGGGGAAGCTTGGCCAACAAGAACGGTGAATGAAAACCTCTGAAAAGAACAGAGACTCATTGACTATCACAAGTGTCCAACCAATGTGAT
Source organism: Rattus rattus (assembly GCF_011064425.1). Taxonomy (NCBI): domain Eukaryota; kingdom Metazoa; phylum Chordata; class Mammalia; order Rodentia; family Muridae; genus Rattus; species Rattus rattus. The sequence continues at coordinate 124,364,511 of NC_046154.1, read as the reverse complement.
GTCTTTCATCTGGATCAGATGCTAATTAGAAGCCCCATTGCCTAGCCTTTGACTAGCATTCCAGCCTTCTTGGACCCCTCTAACAACATCCCAATGCCAGTAGGAAGCAGTTACACAAAAAATATGACATCCATTAACCCACCTTACAGGCTAAGAGGCTAAGTCAAGAGGCCCACATTTTGGCATTAACTTATGATTCTTAGATCCCAATTGACCCCATAGCCAACGACTCAGATCTTGTGAAAAAGAAAAGACAAATCAAAGGTTTGATTCAGTTACAAATCAGAGAGGGGAGTGAGAGGACTCAGCCAGAGCCAGACTGACTCCATGACAGGCTGCAAACCGACAGTTTGGGAGACTAGGCCTAAGTTTCTGTTTCCCAGAAATAAGAACCCGGATCCAGGAACCTGAGGTCAGCCAACCACAGCTGCAAGCAGCTAATCTGGGGATACTTTGCCCCCCTCGAACATCCACAGAGCCCTAACCAATCACAAAGGCACCCATAACTCCGGAGATAGAAGTCAACCAGTCCTATCCTACTGGGCTTTAAATTGACCCTTAAGAAGGCACGAATAGGAAGACTCCTATATGCAGGAAATTATGCCGAATAAATGCTCTGCTTTTGCAGGCTATTTGGGTCTAGCAATTCTTTCAGCCATTCTTGAACACTAACACTGTGAAGATATTGGAATGTTGAGGGTTCAGAGGCAAATTACTTTCTTCTAGACTAGTTCTAGCACTGTAGAGCAGCCCTTCCTCGCCTACCTCTGTGTGTGAACTAACGTCATGTGACTAATACATCAAGAACTTTACCAACTGAGTCATCTCCCAACCCTTCTCTTATTTTCCTTCTATTGTTTTCAAAATTGAGACAGACATTTTATGGATTTTGAGAGAGTAGAGAATGGTATAAAAACAGTACTCATATGTGAAATTCTCAATAAATAAAATATAGAGAAACAATTCCATTACAAAATAAAGATGTCTATCTATAGGAAAATAAGATTACTTGATGTTGCTTTAGATATAAAGCATTTATAGACAATAGAATCAAAATAAAAGAAGAAAAATTCATATCATTATGTCACATAATACATTTATATGTATTTTAGTAATTGTATTACATTTCATTTTTGTTGTTTTCAAAGTTTTCATTATCAGTATTTGTGGTTGTAGATATTTTATCTGACTCTGTATGATAAGCAGTTCTGTGCTGTATTATTTATATGATCCGAATAGTTTCATTAGGGTTGCTTACAAACAGAAGGGCTTTTAAAATATTTCAATTATAATAGTGTGTGTGTGTGTGTGAGAGAGAGAGAGAGAGAGAGACAGAGACAGAGACAGAGACAGAGAGACAGAGAGATAGAGACAGAGAGAACAGAGGGAAGGAGGGGAGAGAGATAAAGAAAGAGGGAAGAATGAGAGAGAGAAAGAAAAAGAAAGCATGCATGCATGATGCTCAGAGGACTACTTATTGGAGTTGGTTCTCTCCCTCCCCAGAGATAGAAGTCAAGAGGTTTGGTAGCAAGTGTCCTTATCTGGTGAGTCATCTTCCCAGGTCCTAGAAGGGTTTCTAGTCACCTTCTTTAAAGATTTCATAATAATTTAAACAGAAATCAATATTAAGAGCCTATAAAAAGCATTTGGTTGATTTTATTTGAAGGTTAATTAATTGGTGAAAATTGGAACAATATGGGTGAAATAGGCCCAAAAAGAATCTTATGGGCTTAAGAATGTGAAAGAATAAATGAATGATGTATGTGTTCCTTAAAATCTACTTGAAGGAGGAGTGTTGCTCAAGTATAGAGATGGGGAAAGTGTGGGGATACTTCCCTGTGAGAGTAGCAGCCAAGAGGCGGATCCTGTGCAAAGGAATGGGGATTTCTACACAATGAGTGGTGGTTTCCAGCAAGGCAGATGACAGAACTGGTACACTGATTTACAGCATTTACAATGAAGATGTCAAAGTAAGCTAGACCAGGGCATCAGGGTGAAACATGTCAGCGTGTAATTCACTATTTTCATCTCTTAATGAGCATAATAAGGACTTGAACATTTTGTCATTCAGCAGCCAAGGTATTGGGAATTCGGTACTTGCTGGTGTGAGTGGATTGCCAGGCCATTCCATTTCAGACCTTTAGCACCAGGCCTGGTACTGAGTACATGTAGTCAAAGACACCCACTGTGTAAATAATGCATCACTTGTTTGGTACTAGGTTCTTAAAGAAGTGATGATAATTTTAAGTGTGTGTGTGTGTGTGTGTGTCCTTTTAAAACCTCATGAGTACAGCTTTAGACTTAAGTGTTGTTCTCATTTTAAATAAAGTATTTCTTTTCGTGTAAGACTCTTTTCATTCCCCCATGAAATGCCTCAGCTGTTCTTTTCTCACATGAAAGGTAGTGTTTGTGGAGTCTTTGTTTGGTTTTGTCATTGTTAGTTATTGGTTTGGTTTGGTTTGGTTGTATTTTGCTTTTCAGAGTTCCATGATTCAATACAGTTCTGCTGTATAACGTGGTTAAAACATAAAACTGAAGCATTAAATACATAATAACTCTGAACCAGTGAGTGCCCAAATGGTGCTCAGACAGTAATGATCTATCAATTAGCGTATATGCCAATGATCAGCTTGACGAATGGCTTCTACCTGGCCTAGTGATTCATTTCATTGTAACTGCATATTCCAGTATTCAGTAGTGCCCAAATGTGTGTGGCCAACTCACAGAACTGGGCTATTTGCACTGTTGACTGTAATATAGAGACAGACAATAGAGTCATTACTCTGCTACTCTGCAGTGTAGAAGAAGGCAGTATGAAGGAATGTAGACACAATGGGAACCTTTGGAAGAGAAGGACCACATGATTCGACCACAAGATGTACTGTATGAATGTCTGTGTATTGTGTAGCAGTTTCCCCCAGCTGAATCCCTCCACCCTGGAGTGAAACTCAAGTCTCAGCATGTCCTAAAGACAAGTTCCTTGTCCTTTATTCCTCCTCAGGAATAAAGAGCTTGTAAGTCTCAGGAACGCAATGAAACTGACTGAATGCACAAGGCCTTTCCATTCCAAAGTTAACAGAAATATTAAGAACTGCTCATTAGATATGGAGCAGCTGAACATCCTAGAAGGAGCCCTTTGACCTATCAGTATGCCAGTATGTCATGCAGAGAGTTTGGGGCTCTAACTTTCATCCATTCTGGGGTGGGCTTTTGGTGATGCAGCTGTCTTTGTGTCATTTTTGGACCTATAGGTAGCCCCTCACATTTACTCCTGTAAACAACCCCAATAAATGTATAGACTCTTTAAGTTTAACTTTGGTGCTCTCATTATTTTGGTCTGATCTTGATTCCTATCAAGAGTGAGTAGATGTTTGCTCCTGTCTCCCTAACAACAGTGCCACACAGCACTGTGTTACAGTCTTCTCATCTGTGTTCACTTCTTGTTCTCTAAATAAGCTGAGATTAGTGTGTCTGAGTCTGACTCTCCCGTTGCTATGTCCATCCCAACAATCTTTCCTAATCTTTTATAATATCTAGATCTTTTTCTCTCCTTTGAATTTTTATAAACCTACAGCATTTCCTACACTTTAATCATGGTAGCAAAATGCCTCCCTTGGCACTATGCAAGTGGGTCATTTACTGCGCCATTTCTCTCTCCTGTCTCACAGAAAATTTCTTCAAACTATCTACCTATATTTACTTTTTCAAGTTACTCTCAAGCCATGTTCTCTTAAACTTTCTTAAACCAAAATTTTACTGCTTCATGCAACCTTTGAAGAAAATATCTTTCAGGCACTCTTCCTAAAATCAAAGGTGTGGTCTACTTCAAGAGTTCCAATGAGCTTAAGTCCTACAATGTTTCACCTATCAGCAGAGATCTATCAATCCCTGTCCTCCATTCCAATGTGTCATTCTATTGGGTCGATACATTACTGGTTTCTCTTTCTCACTGTTTACTAATGGCTCATCCTCGACTCCCAATCTCCTAAATCATTCCAATTTGTTTTATCATTTGACAACTACAACTCTCCTCTCTCTCTCTCTCTCTCTCTCTCTCTCTCTCTCTCTCTCTCTCACACACACACACACACACACACACACACACACGTTTTTAATACCACCATTACCCTCTCCCATCTCTCCTCTCTCCTGAGGAAATTCTTCTCAGCAAGCCCCTTCCTAATTTAACGGACTTTTTTTGCTTTAACGTTCTGAGTTCACTTATTGATGTTTGCATGAACATGAGAGTGTTTTCTACTGGAACATGGACATCATAACAGTGGGAAATGACACTGAAGAGAATTACAACCCCTCTCTTAGCACTTATTAACGACCCATAGTCCCTCAATGAGAGTTGGGTTCTGATCAACCCTAAGGCTGTATATGATGAAATGGGGGTGAATCTAACCTTGTGCAAGTAAACACAGCTCTGTTGAGTGTATGAGTGTCATGCTGTGTCCTGAATAGAGCACCCTATTTCACATCATACTCTCCATCCCTGATCCTTACTCTTTCCACTCCCTCTAATGCTTCCTGAGTCTTGAAAGAGGCTTTTTGCTGTCTTTATTAATCATACATTCTCTCAGTATATGGTTTAATCCAATCCACCAGCATAAAGCCACACTGACACACAAGAAGTGGCACATGTGGGTATCAAACTGGATTTCTCACCAAAACACAAGTTGAATTACTAACAGCCTGTGTACTGTCTCCATGTTTCTATCAGACATATCAAAATGAGTGCATCCAAAACCAATCTTAATTTTTCTCAGATCTTCCAAACTTTTGCTTTGTATGAAATTTCCCATCCCATTACAAGATATTCAGCCTTTGTTAAGGACAAAAAATTATGTTCTTTCTCCCATACTCTCTAGTCAAACTAAGTTATTTCTTTGGGATATATGAATAATCTATTGTGTTCTTCCTTAGCTTTATCACTGCTATTACCCTGGCCTATCCTCTGCCACACAGCCATTGTTGCAACCTAGCAATGAGTCTAGCTTTCACTTTTCACCCTCATATGGTCTATGGGTAGAGCTGTCAGTGAAAAAATCTATAAATCAACCTTATTCTCTCCAGATTCTCTGGTGGCTTCTTGTCCTATACTGAGTAGAAGCTATGCGGAGAAGTCTTTATGATGTTCCCCAGAGATCCATTATCATCTGCCCAACAGCTCACGACCTTTACTGTTTCTATGACCTAAGGTCCTTTCTCTCCTCCCCTTTCTCTCTGACCCAGCCACATTTCCACAGTCTCCTTGGAATGCCTTGCTTCTTTCAAAGTCTGCTCAAATGTCACCTTGTTGGAAGAGCCTTCTCTGACCTCTGTGAAAAATAAACAGCTCTACCTCTCTCGCCTTCCTCCTTCTGACCTGGTTTTCATTATAGCTTTTGTAATAACCTACATTCTGTGTTTCTGTAAATGTGGACATCATCTCTCTCCCTCCACTAGAAAGCAGAGTATTGGAGAATGAGATATTATTATGTTTATTTTTATATTCCTAGTTCCATGACTAGGATAAGTAAATCCTACATGGATGAATGAATGAGATCCCCAAATTGCATAATTTTACATGGAAGATAACATGTTTTCTATACATCTTTGACAATTCTTAAATCATTCAAGTTAAGATATTGTCATAATAGTTTCCCTTAAATAACTTCATACACACACACACACACATACACACACACACACATAATATAATCAAGCTGTCTGTTTTAATAACATTTTGATCATAAATACCACTAAATGTTTCCCAATAAAGTACATCAAATTCACAGTTTAATGTACTTCTAAGCTATTTGAGGTCAAGAACCAAGTTGGACCCATGTGTTTTAACTGACTTCACGAGAACAAAAAGAAGATATGTGATTGATTTCCTCTCTGCGACTGTTGGCTTCGGTCGTGGGTATTTTAATGACTCCGGTGCCAGCCAGGTTTAGAGGCAGCTCTGCAATCATTGGTGATCACACTAGGTGTTCTCCTCCAAAATCTAGGACATGATTTAGAACTGGAATGAAAGGAAAGCAATGGTTAAAGCATTATTACATACCACAAGGACACCGGCTGGTGCCAAACAGTGAGCCTTCTATTCAGGGCGAAGCTAATTGAAGGAAGATTTTGCTTCCCCCAGGATTAAGATACAAGTGTGGCCACATGAAAGAGTTCTGCAGGCCGCTCGACTTCTGCCTACTTAGGAGCTCAAGGCTGTGTTTTTCTCACACTAACGAGCAAGACCTTTACTCATGCTTTTAAAATTAGAAGCAGAGGGTATTACTTAAAGTAATGAATGTTTTGTCTGAGCCATACCAACATGTGTTTTGAGAGAAACTGAAAAAGTAACATATAGGTCATGTAGACTTAAATAGGTCTTGTTATCTGGTGAGAAGGACTGTGCACCTCGCCTACCTCATTAGGAAATACAATCTTTATTCAAGCATTAATATTTCCTGCTTAGATCAGATTTTTTTTTATTTCAGCACCCTGAGAAAATGTACTTCACTTCCTACATTGAAAGATAATATTCACAGAATATTCTAAATATTCGCTGAAGAATATAATAAGAAAAATTATATTCCGCTTATCGATTAAGTACAAAAAAAAAAACTACAGTTGAGTTACCATAATTAGCTCACTACCAGTAGGAGGTACCAATAATAAATAAATAAATAAATAAATAAATAAATAAATAAATAAAAAAAAATTTTTGAGCTAACAATCCTTATAATCACCAACCTGGTGAAAACCTAAGCAGATAAATAATATCAACAACCAAAGTGTTTTGTCTACTCAGTGTCTGAGTTCCCCGAGTCTGAGTCTCACTAGGACCAGAAACATTTGGACGAACTTCATGGGTTGGGACAGACCCAAATTTAGCATGCTTAATGAGTACCAACTCCCTGCTCACCAACCCATACAGTAAAGCAACTGCAGTGCCAGTCAGGAAAGATGAGACTGCTCTCCCAACTCAGGAAGGACGGGTCTACTCTCTAACCCTCATCTTCCTGTCAGCTCTATCTATCCTTGAAATCTCCTCTACCCTGGGTATTCAGTTTTGGAGAGAGAAAAAAAAAATGTATGCAATCTCTCTTCTGCTTGCAGCCACATAAGGTTTTCTACTTTGGGGGGTTTACATGATTAGCTTGAACCCAGGCAGATAATCCAAGATAATCCCCCATTTGGAACACTGTGGCCCACAGGTAATTTTCGCTGTGTATTCACAGACTGCATGGGTGAAAATGTGGACTTTGGGAACATCCTGCTGGTGTCTTCATTTTCCTCAGACCCCAGAGTGATTTGCTGTTAACAGTTTAGTCTGCTGACCCATATTACAGTGCGGGCTGGTAAGCATGGAGAAAGACTGGAAACAAATCTTAAAAGTGCTGAAAACTTTTCCAGACTGTAGGTTTAATTAGCCAAACGGAAAGGCTGCCTCCTCGCTAACAGAAATACATAGGAGAATTCTCCTCACTGTGAAATATTGGCAAAGGACTTGGACAGATAATTAGAAATCCTAGACAATGTGGTTCTTCCAAGGCAGTTTTGGGAAATCAGAGGGAACAGCTTATTGTCTGTGGACAGCTTTTAAATGCTTGGACGTGAGCTAGTTTACACTGATTTCAAGTCCAATATTTATCCCCAATCTGTTTCTTAAGTGACATTTCCAGTCCCGTATTTCTAACTCTCCCAAATGAAAGAAACACTCTAGCACTTCCCCAGCGTGTGAATGCAGATGATGCTTTTAAAAGACAGTAAGAGGAGGGTGGTCTTTTGAAAGTCACTAATTCGTTGAAACACCTAATGTATCTGATTTCCTGTTTATGCACGTTACAAGTGACAGATGGCAAAGTAGGTCCGCAAAAGTCAGCTTGGGTTATAATTTTCTTAGGACCTGTGCTGCACACAAAGACCCATAGAATTAACTTCTTAGAAACTGTATTAAGTGCTAGCTTGAAGCACATCAATGCTACCCCAGATGGAGTTCCTTGTCTCACTGAGTTCTCCCCTTCCTGGAATAATCAACAGAGAAAGTTCCAGGTCTAGGATGCATCTCCCAGGCAGAAAGTCCTTCAGAGCCTGGTTCCCGAAAAATGTCCAAGTCCACAAGGCTTTTGTGAATATGGACCCATGTAAGTCAGAGCTTCCCTCCTAGGAATCCCATGGGATCCTGTCCCTGACCCTTTTCCTCTCCACTGACACTTGGAATAGCTCAAGTTTCTTTGGTTTTATTGGTTATTTTATTTATTTTCATTTCAAATGTTACCCCCCTTCCCAGTTTCCCCTCCACAAGCCCCCATCCCTTCCTCCCTCCCACTGCCTCTATGAGGGTCCTCCTCCACCCACCCACCTACTCCTGCCTCAGCGGCCTAGCAAGCTCCTATCCTGGGAGCATTGGTGGGGCCTGGTTGGTTTGCAGATTGTTGTTCCCCATCCCTAATTAACGCCGTAGGAAAAGGCAGCCCCATACATTGCTTTACATCTCTTTGTCCCTATAATGAGCACTTTTTTTTTAATAATTTGCTGTAAACTTGGCTGCTAGAAACAATGAAATCGGACTCTATTCAGCCATAGTACTGCCCTCGTTTTTGATAGCTAGTTTGTATAATTCCACATAAACTCCAGACATCACAGTTATCTCTCCTGGTATACTTAATGACGACTTGTTTCATTATGTTGAGATTGAGCAAACAGTGGAGGCAGCCACTGGCTATGAAGATGCCAGCCTATTGGCTCCTGTCACCTCATACATGCCTGGGGCACATGCTCTGAGTGAGACTCTCAATGTCAATAACATACATTAGGGTAGCTGAGTTTTAGAGAGAAATGTAGAAGACCTGTAGACCCGACCTGTCCTTGGCATGGCTCTCCTGCTTTCCACTCTTTCACGTAAACACGTGATAACGAATCCGTGAAAACTCGTGCCCCAAAAAGAAGCAATGGAATTTTAAAGTTTTATCCTATTCATTGTTTCTAGTGGTGTAATTTCGCTCACGTACACTATCATAGGAAGTCTGAAAACACCACAGGATGAAAGTGAACATGGCTCATAATCCAAACAGCTCTCGTTCTTTGCGGAAATGTACAAATAAGTTCACACCACAAGACCCAAACAAGGCTTAACTTGCTTGTAGTACTCTCTGGCAGCATTCAGCCATCCGCCCAGCGCTGCTCACACTACACAGGGGGCTCCTGAACCAAAGCATGGATTAAGCTAAGAACCAGGCACAGTAGAAATCAGGCACAACAAAGCTGGAGTTTGGCTCAAAACCACCTCTAAGAGTCTCGCTTCCTTAAAGTGCGCTTTTACTGCCCTCTAGCGTTCCTCCTCTAGATTCCAGGCAGTCCCATGCAGAACCGGAAAAGCTGGAGATGAAAGGGAAATAATGACTAAGGGGCAGGAGAGAATGATTACAATAGAAATTAAATTCTCTGATCTTAGAGAACCATTATTCAGAAAAAAAAATAATGTATCCTGAAGCTGTTAATTTCTTGTTCTTCTCCTCAACTCCAAATTTCGTGATTTACAAAAAACATCGTCTTTATTTCTCTCCGACGGTGTTTTTCCCTGAAAGAGAAATGGCTACAGTGATGAACTATGAATAAACAGTTACAGGTTTGCTTTACATATGTGGGATTGTGAAAACTGCTCAAATAGTCTAATGGGAAGTAAAAATATAATAAATAAAAAGAGAACAAACTCACTAAAGAAAAACAAAGATGGCATATCACAAATTATAAGGAACATTATTCAAAAGAAAATAAAAAGCTCAGTGGTTCACCAAGATTTTACCTTCTTGCCTCACACAGAAGAGTCGAAAGGATCTCAGGAGAAGCTAAAAGTAAAATCAGTTTGGCTATTTTCAAATTAAAGTGAATTTTCATCAAATACTTGAAGTTTTGAAGCCCAAAGAAATGACGAGAATTTTTGTGAATAATTAGCTTATCTGAGAACAATACTGTTTTAGCACCTACGTGACACATAAAAGACCTGTGAACAGATGAAAACAGCAGACAGCTTCAAAAGCAGCAGTTAGAAGGTGAGAATGAGTAGATGCGCTCACTTTGGCCTCACAGCAACCGAACACTCTCACCAATATTACTCCATGTTTTGGACAGCTCACATTAACAGAAATACTTTAAAGGAGTCTATAACGCTAGAAAAAAGAAGATATAAGGTCAATTTTTGCATGTTAACGGTTATTCTTTTATAAAAAAAAAAATCAGATGACAACAATATTTTTAGAAATAGCCATACCCCATAATAGACAATGTTTTTGTATTTAATAGTCTAAAAGAATACTCTGAAATGTATAAAATGTTCATTGTCAACGGTGTTTCAATGTATCTATTAATGGTATAGGTTTGTATTTTAAATGCCAGTACTAGAAAAATGTAGCAGAGTTTCAAGAGGAAACACACACACACACACACACACACACACACCCCACTGGGACTAGGTCTCATTGTACTATAGATAGGAGAATCATTGATCCTCTCAACACTCAGAGGTGGTAATAGGATCTGCTTGTGCAGACAGAGCCCCGGGACACTTGCCTTTGGCCTCAAGCACTTTCTTCTGTTCACTTCCAAAGCACCTTAAAAACAGCTACTTCCTAAAATCCATAAACTAGAAAGGGGAAAAGAAGCATTTTTTGGAATAATATTGGCTTTCTCTTGTATTGAAAATATTCTTTACACAAATATCCTGATAATAGTTTCCACCTCCTCCAACTCCTCTCCTATACAAATCCATGGCCACGGTTACAAAACAAACAAGTATATAAAAATAATAATAAAATAAGTAAAGTAAAAACAGGCAAATTGGAGTAGAACAAAACAAACAAACAGAAAAAGAGGAGCCTAAGAAAAGCTCAAGAAACACATGTGGACACAGACACACACACACACACACACACACACACACACACACACACACACTACCACATACAGAAATCCAATGAAAACACAGGCCAAAAACCATAACATATAAGCAAAAGCCCTGTAAGGTTAAAAAAGGAAGGAAGCAAGGAAGGAGGGAGGGGAGGGGAGGGGAGAGGAGGGGAGGGATTGGTCTGTCTGTCATTTTCTTTGATAGGCTTTTTTGTGGTTTAGGTGTCAAGGGAATTGCCTCCTCATAAAAAGAATCAGACACTGTTTTTTCTGTCTTTATTTTGTGGACTAATTTAAGGAGTATTGACATTAATTCTTCTCTGAAAGTCTGATACAAATCTGTGTTAAAGCCATCTCCCAATTTGTTGTTTGCTTGCTTGATTTTTTCTTTTATTGTTTGTTAGTGGGATTTGGGGGTGGGTGTTTGAAAATTTTTAATTACTGGTTCTATTTCATTAGGGGTTATAGGTTTAAGTGGCTTATATGGTTTTCACTTAACTTTGGTAGGTGATATATATCCTGAAAAATATCTCTTGGATTCAGATTGGAAACTGAGAAAACTCACTTCAGAGACCAGAGACAGTAGCTTAAAAACAAAAGCATGTCTGTGGATTGTCAAGCCTTCATGTTTAAGCTACAATCCTCGGATCACATAAAGCTCAAGAAAAAAGACGGCCAAAGTGCAGGTGCTTCAGTCCTTCTTAAAAGAGAGAACAAAAATATTCAGAGGAGGAGATAGGGAGACAGAGTGTGGAGCAGAGGCTGAAGGAATGGCCATTCAGAGCCTGCCCCACCTAATGATCCAGCCCATATACATACAGCCACCAAACCCAGAAAATATCGCTAGGCAAGAAGTGCATGCTGACAGGAGCCTGATGTAGCTGTCTCCTGAGAGGCTCTGCTAGAGCATGACGAATACAGAGGCAAATGCTAGCAGCAAACCATTGGTCCCCACTGGAGGAGTTAGAGAAAGAATTGAAGGAGCTGAAGGGGCTTGCAACCCCTTAAGAACAACAATACCAGCCAGAGCTCACAGGGACTAAACCACAGTCCAAAGAGTTCACATGGACAGACCCATGACTCCAGCTGCATATGTAACAGAGGATGGCCTTGTTGGGCACCAATGGAAGGAGAAGCCCTTGGTCCTGCCAAGGTTGGACCTCCCAGTGTAGGGGAATGCCAGGGTGGGGAGGCAGGAAGGGGTGGTGGTTGGGTGGGGAACATCAAGAAGGGGGAGGGGGGATGGTATAGGGGGTGTATGGAAGGGAAACCGGGAAAGGATATAACATTTGAAATGTAAATAAAATAAAATTCAAAATGAAAGCAGTACAAGAAGGCGGCCAGTTCAGGTTCTGAACCAGGATCCTGAAGCAAGATCATACATTTTTATAGGATGGGAACACAAAGTAAGGGGGAGGTGGGTGGACAGTTGCATTGGCCAATCATATTTTGGTACAAAGGGTTAAGCTTAACGTTGGTGACTGAGCCTTATCCCAGTCACCTGGTTTCAGGGTTCTTGATTCAGCTTTTGCAGTCAGGTCCCCTCGTGGACTCTGGTCCGGAGTTTAAAATGATACGGGGAACAAAGGATGGGCAAGCGGCACATGGTGGATTGAGTCAAAACAGGCTACTTGCCTCCTCAGTTTAGATTATAGGCCACTTCCCTCTTTACATTGTCTACCAACTACACGAAACACCTGACGAACAAGGCTAGGCATTGTTTCTGGGTCCTGGGAACATGAACTCAGTTTTGGCCCTGCAAGCAAGACGCAACTTGTTCTGAGAGGCCAAACCTACTCCATCTTGGGACCGGACTCCATCTTAAAAGAAACGGAGCCTGAAAATTTGACCTGCAACTGAACCCAAGCTGCGCCCAAGTAGCAGGAGGGACCCAACGGCTTGTCCTTGGCCCACACCCCAGAGTTACTCCCTAGCTACTTCCCAGCAACAGTCAATCAGATATTACTGTGACTGTTTCAGACCTACTTTCAGACCGTTATGGTTGTTCATGGTTGTGCTTCAGAGCACTCACCAGTTGCCAGGCTGAAATCCCCTCACTTAATCACTGTTTCCTATAAAGCCGTATCCTGCTGAGCGCTTCACCTTCCTGTCCTGTTGCATCAGTGATGATGGTGGGGTCTGAGCGCTAGCTTGTTAATAAAAGACCCCAGAGCTATTCCATCTACATCGGGGTCAGCACGTGGGTGGTCTTCTGGGGTAAATGAACGCTTCCTGGCATAACAGTTCCTGAGATGGCTGTGCTCAGGAAACTGGCTCCTAACAATACACTTCTTTTGATTTTCCAATTCGGGTGGAGTAGAGGCTTTTAAGGGATGCTTTTATGATTCTATGGATTTCCTTGACATCTGTTTTTATGTTCTCCATTTTCATCTTTAATTTGGTTAATTTGGATTTTTTTTTTCTCTCTCTGCCTTTTAGTTAAATTGGATAAGGGTTTGTCAAAGCACCAATTCTTTGTTTCACTGATTCTTTGTATTTCTTTTTCTACTTCATTTATTTCATACCTGATTTAATTATTTCTTTTCATCTACTCCTTTGGGGGACTACTTTTTCTTTTGTTCTAGAGCTTTCAGGTGTGCCATTAAGTTGCTAACATGAGAATTCTCCAATATATCTATGTGGGGCTGTGAACTTGCCTCTTAGAATCCCCTACATTGTGTACAATAAGTTTAGGTCTTCTGCATTTCCATTTCATTCAATTCAAAAATTATTTTAATTTCTCTCTTCAATTCCGTCTGGACCCATTTTTCATTCAGTAGTGTGTTGTTCCTTTTGTTTCTGTTGTGGTTGACATCTAGCCTTAATCCATTGTGGTCAAACAGGAAGCAGGGTGTTATTTAAATTTTCTTGCATTTGTTGAGACTTGTTTGGTGTTCAGGTCTATGGTCAATTTTGGAGAAAGTCCTATGTGCCCTGAAGAGAAGGTATATTCTTTTGTGTTTGGGTGAAATATTCTCTAAATATTTGTTAGTTCCATGTGGTTTATGGTGACATGTAGCTCTAGCATTTCTTTGTTTCATTCTTGTCTGGATGTTCTATCTATTGGTAAGAGTATATTATTGAAGTCAGCCATTATTACTGTGTGAGAGTCAGGTTATAATTTTAACTGAAGTACTGTTTCTTTTAAGAACATGTACGTCCTTTTGCTTGGTGCATAGATATTTAGAATTGCCATTATCTCTTGGTAGATTTTTCTTTGATGAGTATAGTTTCCTTACCTGTCTCTTCTGATTAGTTTTAGTTTGAAGACTATTTTGTTAGTTATTAAAATGGCTACACTATCTTGCTTCTTAGGTCCATTTGCTTAGAATATCTTCTTCCAGGCTTTTACCATGAGGTGGAGACTGTTCTCATATTGAGGTGTCTGATGTGTTTATAAAAAGATAAAGAGAGGAAGGAATGTGTTTTGGTGGTGAAGTGTAGGGAAGGGAGTGCCTCAGCGGGCCCATATTGAGGCTCCCTTCCCCCTGATGACCAGCCACATGATGGTATGCTATAGAATAGAGTTTATTCAGGGCATGGGGGGAGTTGAGAGTTGAGGCAGAGAAATGCAGGCAGAGAAGAGAGAGAGAGAGAGAGAGAGAGAGAGAGAGAGAGAGGAAGAGGAGGAGCTGAAAAGGGGGAGGGAATGGGGAAAGAATGAAAGCTAGCAGGCAAGAGAGAGCAAGGGAGGGAGGAGGGGGCAAACAGCTCCTTTTATGTGAGTCACACAGACCTGGCTGTTGCCAGGTAACTGTGGGGTGGAGCTTAGACAAAAAGCTGTGTTTTTAAAACATGCAGCAGAAAATGGATCTTCTTCTCTTATGCAACCTTTTTGTCTGTGTCCTTTGTGCGTGTATGGGAGGGGTGTTGAGATGACTGATTAGTAACATTATGAATAAGTAGTATTTCGATACCCTATGTTATGATGGTGTGAATTATTTTTACTTTTTTTCTGATCTGAGGGTTTTTTTGGGTTTTGGTTTTGGGGTTTTGGGTTTTGTTTTGGTTTTGGTTTTGTTTTCCTTGTGTTTCCTTGACTGTGGTTAACCTCTTGGGATAAAGTTATCCTTATATTCCCTTCTGTAAATTTGAATTTGTAGATAAATACTGCTGAAAATTGGTTTTATCATGATGCCTCTTTCTATAATGATTAGAAGTTTTGCTAGAAATAGTGTCCAGGGTAGCCTAATCTGTGAGCATTCAGAATCTCTAAAAGATCCATACGAAGTCTTGTGGCTTTTAAAATCTCCAGTGAAAAATCATGTGCTATTCTAACAGGCCTGCCTGTATATGTTACTTGTTCTTTTCCCTGGTAGCTTTTAATATTATCATTGTTCTGTACATTTACTGTTATGATTATTATGTGCCAAGGGGATGTTTTTTCTGCTCCAGTCTGTTTAATGTCTGTATGTTTATTGCGTTTTAATAGGCACCGCCTTCTTTAGATTGAGAAAACTTTCTTCTAGATTTTTTTTAAAAAGAATTTATGCTTTTGACCCAGATTCCTTCTCCCTCCTCTGTTCCTATTATTCATAGATTTGATCTTTTAATAGTTTTTCTGATTCTCTACTCCACAGGAGGGAGTCATGTTAGTCCCCCCCTGGGGGGTGGGGGGGAGGTGGAGATAAAACTGAGGAATTGGACTTGGAGGACAGGAAAGAGTAAAGATTTCCCACCTGGTTCTGAGGCCAGCAGTTCTCCAGGTATAGAGTGTCTCATAAACATTTTACAAGAAGTAAAGCACCATTTTCAAAAATTAAAAACAAAAACTTTTTAAGGTCTGTAGTAGTAAAATCCTTAACAAAATAGTATAAAATATTAAAAGGAAAGTAGTGACTTCCCAGGGATTATGTGTTGGAATTTTTTTTAAATAAAATTAAATAAAATGAGATGGCAGAATAGTGACTGTGCAGTGCTGCTCTCACCTGCTCCCTAACCTCTGAACTGTTTCACACAGCCGGCAGATGACCTGCATTTAGAAATGGTACAGCTCTCTAGACTGGATACAGGGAGGATTCAGACATTCAAGGGTTTGTATTAAGAAATTTATGAGATATACTGTAAAAGTCACTGTGTGAGGTACAATTCATTAACACTGTGCATTGTTGTTTGTGTTAGAGTCTTACATATTTCAGGAAATACTTCAACACTGGAAGTAGTTAAATCTCATGAATTTACTAACACTATCAATGTTGATACACTTTACCAATTTACACTTAAAATCCTGGGGTCCCGATCCACGTTCTCTCTTCAGTTTGCCAAAGATGTGTTTCCATCGTCACGGAGCAGCTGAATCTAAAGAAGATGAGATGGGGGCTGGGTAGCATGTGAGCAGCATGAGCTCACAGAAACTGAAGCAGAAAAAAGTGATGTCTATTTTCACACATGACAAAAGTATTTTCACTTTAATAAAGTCCTTATTCTAGGCTAAGGAAGCAGAGGATTTAATGGGGCCTCCAGATGCTATTTGTGATATTACATATTTAAATGACATTCAACATAATTATGTTAAATTCAGAAACTACTGATCAAGATTGGAGATGATTCAAAAATTTTCCTTCTTGCCATTCTACCAATTCATTCAGTTGCGGACCTCTGGTTTTGATTCATATCATCAATTGGAAGTATTGAAGATAGGAGGAGAAAAGGGATGAGCCTACTTTTTATTGCTCCTGAAAGAGCTTGTTAATAGAAAATATCTGACAGAAAGAAATTTTACTTCAAGAAAAATATAAAGATGTTTTTTTCATTTGTTGTTGTTGTTGTTGTTGTTGTTGTTGTTGTTTTACTTTGTCCTGTTCTAGTTTTGTTTTTAAACATAACTACCCATTTAAAGGCAACTAGCTAAAAATGTGCATTACAGAAAAATGTACCAATTTCTTTTGGTGAACATATATATATATATTTAAGCAAACAAATGGAAGACAATATTCTTTCTTTTAGAATGATTTCTAATAGGTTGCACCTATAAGAATAAAAGAAAGATGAGGGAGTAGCACCATAGCAGTGGGAACAAGTGTGTTTAGAAACAAATTTGAGAAGGACTGACGTCAGAGGTGAGAGTATGGAGAGGAAGGGAGAGAACACACTTGCCTCTGTGGCCTGCCATGTTCTCCCAGCATCAATGCCTTACAGTTGAGTTCATTCCTGACTAACAGCAAAGCAAAGCAGAAAGCCAGGTTTACATCTTATTTAAATGATAAAACCAGTATAAATGTTTCTGAAATATGGCAATTTAATGCCTTTGCAACACTAAATCAAGTTAGCATGTTTAAGCTTTGTGGAGATTTTTTCTGTTTCATTTGACTTGACAGAAAAGTGGTCAGAAGAAAGAGAAGGGAAGCAGGGAGGGGAGTGTTAGAGTTTGGGTTGAACTTCTCAGCTTATGTACTTGATCCCCAGCTCTTGGCACTATTTGGGAAGTTATTGCAACATAGCTTGCAGATAGAGGACAATAGGGCAGGTCTTGAAGGCTATTTCCTGCTCCTAAGTCCAGTCTAGCTCTCTGCTTCCAGGTCTACCATGATGTGAAGAAAGCACCAATTACTGCCACCTTGAATAGCGCCAAAAGGTCATACCTAACCACCAGAGTGCACTGTAGTCCCTGAAATCTTGAGCCAAAATAAATTCTCCCTCCCTAACGATGCCGGCGCCACCACAGTACCGAGAACCAGGAATAGGCCTGCGAGGTTTAAGAGAAAGCACATACTCGGGTCATTCGTGTTACAAAAATGCCAAAGCTTTTACTAAGGTTCACAGGATATATACCCCAACCACGGAGTAAGCACAATGGAGTTTACAGTCTCAGCAGGAAAACAGAAACTGAAACTAAAAGCTGAAATCAAAGATATAGTGCCCAGGTGTTACCCCAGAAAGGCCAGAATGTTCCTTCAAAAGAACAAAGGCTTTCACCTGCATCAGCAAGGCTCAGCAGGGGGCAAACACTGCTGGGGCCCAGGAAGGTCAGACAAGTCCCCTTCTATTAATTTTTTTAAGTAGTGCCTGTCTTAGGCCACGTTGTGGGGGATAAACCCTTGCCCATCTTTGTGACTATTTGCCAATCTCAAAACCCCTGTCTTAGGCAGGAATTGGTCCCAAAGAGTTGCCCGACTTTGGCTAACTACTTTTCATAAAGGCTAAGCCAGATTTGGGCACAGGGATTGTCTCCTACCAAGGATAGCAATACCTGCTTAGTCATTGCCTGAGATTGGAAGATAGAGATGCGCTGTTTGTGCATGTGATAAGAATCAAAAGGCCAACTACTATGGCTCGAGGGCCATAAGACAAAGGGCCATAAGAGATCAAGCTGTTTCTGTAAAAGCACTGACTGTTGCTTTAAATTTAGAATTCCCAATTGTCAGCAAAGTCCTGAAAGTTTATTCACTGTGCTTGCTTTAACATCAGATTGGGAGAGGGCAATCTCAAACACTGTTGCCACAGTGACCACAGTAGCAATGGCTGCTACAATAGAAGTGATGATGTCAAAGTCTCTCTTATAACAGTTCAGGATCAGCTGACCCTCTCCTGAATGACCAACAGGCAATGGAACCATGCCTGAGGTTCGCACAACCAGGGCAGAGTTCCCCTGTCCCCAGCAGCTTCACGTAGATGGCATTCCTGCGAAGAATAGTAAACACTATCTCCAGCATTAGCACCATTTGAGTAACACAAAGATCATCAGTCCATTATTACTAATGCATAAATCTTCTTGAATACTCAAAACATTAACATTTTTGCTAAATGATTAACAAAAGTCAAAGCAATAGTGTTATTAATTAAATAACTATGCCACTATACCAGAAATAATCAAACCCACTATCCTATAGCTTCTGCTGAAAGCCTGACTCACTTTTTCCAATATTTGTAAGCCTTTTTCAGAATATCAAGGACCGATAATATAAGCAATAAAACAAAGCTGGTATATGCAAGATTTCAATACAGTAACAAAATTAGAAAGTGTAAAATCAATATAATTTACATTAAATAATGTAGAAGAAACAGAAGTAATTTTAACATGACCAATAAATAAAAGATTCGGAGTTTTAATACATGTACTAACATTTGTTCAAAATTTAGATCCTATATCAATTTTTTCCACTCCAAATGTAACTTCATACAAGACAAATGTGAATTTTTATATGTCTCTGAAAACGTTCAGAACCAATCTTCCAAATGAAAGTTGTTATTTCTAATATTGGATTGACCAGTCTATTATTTGGTCAGACTAACTTGTCACATTAAGGGAAAGAGAAGAGTCAAAACTTCTCTTTGATTTTCTGAAGTCATTTTCCACAGTCTCTATGTTCTCTGTCCTACAAGGTCTAAAAGCTTGAAGCAAGGCAGCTTGTACAATCTGGGATATAGGCAAGTAAAGATGGGTCAGGAACATACATCCAAAACAGCTTTCCAGTCACCATTGTCAGGGCACTCAGCAAGCTCACAGTCAGCATCATCCTTTGTCCCAGCATCAGCATGCTCACCAGCCACTCTGGCAGCTAGCACACTCTTGTAGCATCCTGTAGAAAAAAACACAAATATGCCTTCTTCCCCATATTAAATACCTGAACAGGATCATGCCGTATGCCAAGATGTGGAGTGGCTTCTTCCATTTCACCTAGGCGTAAGTATGCCTAGTTGTAGGGTGCCATAAACACTCAGAGAGTTCCCTGGCATCCACATTTTAAAATTTAAAATAAAAAGAGCATTATTTAAATAATTGTATGGCATACAGGTATATAACTCCCCACTTTTTATTTTTTAACATAATGTTTTAAAGTTTTATAACATCTTGTCCTTGAGAATTATAAGGAATCTCAATAATATGGGTAACATCTATTTGTCAAATATCATTAGGTTGTAACCCTCTTGTGTTAACTCTCAAATTGGGAAAGGAAATAAATGGGGCACACTGGGGACATTGACTGACTATTTGGGCTGTTTGTTCCTTACTTTATTGTGAAACTTCAAAGAATTAGTATTAACATGAAATTTTCTATGTATCTGTAAAGCTTTATCATAGGCAGTACTATTTATCTATTAGAAGAACCATCAGTATTATTTTAACTGTGGACACTTCCACCTCAAAGACTTTAGAGCAGAGGCTATATACACACCTGACACATAGTAGGACTATTGGCCATCCCCTGAGGTAACACAACCCAATGACAGTGGGGAGAAGGCTCCTGAAAATTTATGGAAGGAAGGTTAAAAGCAAATCTCTTACAATCTTTAGGATCTAGTAGAATAGTAAAGAAACAATCTTTTAAATCAGTAATTATCATATGTCAATTTTTTGGTATAGGAGAAGGGAGACCAGGCTGAGTAGGTCTCTTGGCATCATAGTTTTCTTAATTTCCCTTAAATCTTGTAGTAATCTCCACTTTCTAGACTCTTTTTTAATCACAAAAGTGGGTGTATTTCAAGGGAAAGTGGAAGGAACAATATCCTGTGTTAATTGATGAGCTGCCTCCAATTTTTCCTAGGACAGGGGACACTGTGGAATCCACACCTGATCATTTAATTTCCAAGTGATGAGCAAAGGTTTAACAGAAGGAGGCTTATTAACAATGACCCTTAGGATAA
The DNA here is from genome assembly GCF_011064425.1 of Rattus rattus. Classification (NCBI taxonomy): domain Eukaryota; kingdom Metazoa; phylum Chordata; class Mammalia; order Rodentia; family Muridae; genus Rattus; species Rattus rattus. The sequence goes on along the minus strand of NC_046154.1, from coordinate 124,344,033 downwards.
ATTTCCCAAGCCTGTTTTATCATGAGGATGTTTAATTACTTTTATCACTTCACTTACACTATAAGGTTTGCCTTGTAAATTTTTGCCCAATCTTCTTTCTGGGATGAAGCCTTGTTTCCTCATCATGTTTTGTACAGGCTGAGTTGTTGACACAGCTCTCATATCATTGAGTATAGCTTGTCTCCACGAGTTGGTAGGTATTTGTTCTAAAACAAAAGGCTAATACCATCCCTCATGTCCTTCCTCATCTCTCCATTTAAGAATCTTGTTGCTTTTTTGAGGAGCTGTAGCTGTCCCCACTCCTTGTAAAGTATGTAATGACTAATTACATTTTTAGTTGCTTCTCCTGTTAAAACAGTGGCAACCAGAAAATTTGAAATAGTCACAAATAAATCTAGAAATATCAAATTATTGTCTCTGGCTATTACTATTTTGATGATATAAAGAATGAGATTGTCTAATTGTTCCTATGTAAGGCCCAAAATCTGCCTGGTATATAACTCTATTGTGATATTGCCATCGTTAAGGGGTCCAGGCAATCCAGTTTGAGTTCTTAAATGGCTTATAAAGGAACAGATTCTCTTAAATCAGTTGCATTAGCATAAATAATTGTAAAACTTGAGGGTTAGCAGTATCTATAAAAGGAAAAATTTTAATTAATTGCAAACCATAAGCTACACATTGGCTTGATTTTATTTAGCATTTTAAAAACAGTGGCTACAGCAAGTGATTCAATAATCTGTGCTGAAGCAGGGGGAAACTCAAGAGAATAAACATGTGATCCAATTATATATGTTGCCTTTTCATTAGATGAGCCATCTATAAATACAGAAAGCACATTTTCAATGGGCTACATGCATAAATTTACAGGAAATACAAAAGCATGTATAGAGGAAAATTATCAATTTTGCCTGAAAAGTTTATATATGTAACAGGCCAAATATCAATATTCTGTAATAACCAATTTAATTGCTGTTTGGAAAAAGGTATGTTTCATCAGGTTCTTTTTCAAAATATTTCCATGATTCAATCTTACAATTCTGTATTAACATAATAACAGCTTCATAATAGGACGTTAAAACTTTTACTGGGAGAGGAAAAATGAGTCCATATTAATGGTTCCTTTTGCTAAAGGACTACTGTGGGTATAAACAACCAACAATTGATCATAGTCTATATAATTAATGTATCTGTTGTTGACACCTAGCTTTCTTTACTTTCTGTAAAGCTATTCAGTCCCTCCTCAGTTAATTGTCTAGGGGAATAGAATTTGCATCTCCCTTGGGGATATCAAACAAAGGCTTAAGTCCTCCTGTGGTGAACTTAAGGTTAGGTCTTAGTCAATTGACATATCCTAGAAGCTATTAAAAATAATTTAAAGTAAACTATCTTTTCTTACTTGAATTTTTGTGTCACATTTTACTTAGGATATAACTGATATCTCAAATATTATAAAGGATATTGCCTTTGACTCTTTTCTGAAGCAATAACTACTCCCCAAATTTTAAAAGCTTGTTGTATAAGAGCAAAGGCTTATAGTAAAACTCCTTTGGAGGGATGAGCTAATAAAATATCTGTATAATGAATAATGTGTACTAACTTCTTGTATTGAAGCAACGGCATTTTTTTTTATACAATGTAGGACTATTAGCCATTCCTTTGTAAACCTTTTCAATGATATCATTTCATGGGATCTCCAAAATTATAAGCAAGCTCACTAAATGAATGCCTTTTACAATCACCAGGATACAAAGAAATAGCATAAAAACAATATTTTAAATCTATAATAATTCTACTTGTATTTCTTGAAATGGCAGTTGGAGTAAGCAAACAGACTATAATGCTTTTATAAGTTCCATAGCCTCATCAACCCTTCATAAATCCTGCAACAATTTCTACATGTTTGATTTTTTTCTTAATTACAAATATGTGTGAGTTAGAATCCTGAACCTGTCTGTGATCGAACTGTAAACTGTAACCAATGTAACACAGGCAATCTTTAACCATAATCTTCAAGTTTTCCTTGTAACACCAGAGCACAACCTGTGAGTAGCCTGTCAGAAACAACAGGTGACCACCCTGCCTGGGGTAAGGACAGATAAGGAAATGGCCTAAACAGGGAACCACCCTGCCTAGGATGAGGACAGAGAGGGAAGTGACTTGGGGGTTGGGGGGGAGACAATGCCAGGAAATACCACAAATACCACAAATACCTGGCAGGTCAGGGCCAAATAAAGGAGACAACCTTCCCGTATGAGTTGAACAATAATTTTAAACGTTGTTCAGGGTAACCAATCACAGTCATCCAACTCAGGCAAACGCTGAATTCCCTGCCAAAATGTTTATAAAAAGTGTGTGCTTTGTGAGCTTGGGGTCTCCTCTTGCCTGCGTGCTAGGGAACCCCAACGTACTTTGGAACAATAAACCTCTTGCAGATTGCAGCGATTCCAGTCTATGTGGCCTTATTGAGTTAGGGTCTTCCGACGGACTCTTACAAACTACAACTTTGGAAAGCAAAATTCAACCTCCAACAAACAATCTAGTCTCCAAAATCTAGTCTTTCCAAAACACCAAGTCCATCCTTCATGTTATAAAGTTTGACTGCCAATTCCTGTATACGAATGCATGATGGTGCAGACTCTAATACCTCAACAAAGAGACACTGCCCCAAATCCTTTTATAAGTCCAGTTTCTAGGATAAGAGTTAAATAAAAATATTATCCCAATTTAGACCTGTTTCCCTGGGTTGGCTCATGCCACAGTTGTCTAGAATGACTTGAATTTTAAGCCAAGTTTCTGTTACCAATGTTACAAATTTTTAACCATACCCAATAACTTAAAAGACAGTAATCTATAACCAAGACATGTGGAGCATATTTATATATTTAAAACTAATCTGAAACAAAAAATGAAGTGACTATACATATCTTTAATATTTAAACACCATTTTTACTTTTTCTAGCTGTAATTTTAAGAGAAGCACCTTGTCACCTGTGGAATCCAATAATCACAGTCAAAGATTTTTCTAAGAGAAACAGCCATCAGCTCCCTTACCATAGAGGCTGAGAAGCTGCTGGTGCCTTTAAGATCTGCTTGTGCAAACATTCAGCTCCCGGGGACTTGTCCAGCTGACCTAGGCTCCAGATACAGGGCTCCAAAGGACAATTGTGAAAGGAAAAATTAAAAAAGTAAACTTCAAAGTCCACAGACTCAGGGCTAAACACTGTCCAGGCAGGACTAGCAGGCCATAAAGAATAAGAAAAGGAATGCAGGAACCAGCCCGAGTTACCAGGACTGATTCATAGAACACCTGGCAAGAAGACACCTCCCCCCAGCTCACTCAGGGCCATGCTTTAACTAGGTGTCCTCCAGACCCTGATAAGCCCCTGACTTCTAGCACGTACTCTTTCTCTTTGTTCTCACTGCTATGTTTGAATGAGCCAATCGTGTGTAACCCCGCCAAAACCCCCTAGCTTTCCCTATATAAACCCCCGACTTTTAAGTTTCGGGGTCGACTCCCCTGTCTCCTGCGTGAGATACGTGTCGGCCCGAAGCTTCGTTATTATTAAACGGCCTCTTGCTTTTACATCAAGACCGGTCTCTCGTGTTTCCTGGGGCGCACCATCCCGAGACTAGAGCAAGGGTCTTTCAATTGAAACTGCTTTTTATTTATTTATTCTTTTTTTTGAAATGAGTTAAAATTAAATCAAGGGGTGAACAACCAGAATTTAAAGTTTTAACCATTTTTTTTTCTTTTAAACATGAAACACAAAACATTCAAGCAATGAGAAGCAAGATCCAGACATAAAATGACATACATAGACAGCTTGATGCACCAAGGACAGACAATAGACATAGAGGGAGAGAACTAGATGGTGTCCCACCAAAGGGACTCAGATATCCTACCTAAAGGACCCAGAACCAGAAATAAGCATTTCTCCAATAGGAGCCAGCAAGGAGGCAGGACGTCTCCGACCTCCTTCTGTCCTAAAAAAAAAAAGCTCCAAAAAAGCTTAAGCTCATTTTCAAACCCATTCTCTCTCATGTCTAGGATGTATACTGTCTCTAGTCAGGGTCCAAAGACTAAAAGCAGCTATGAGAATTGACTTCACTTTTCTAGATTTTAGCAAAACTCTAAAAGAACACATACACAAAAACACTTTATCATTACCTTGACTTTTTTTTAACAAGGTTTACTCACCTCTAGCCCAAATCTTTATTTTTCTTTGCACATGCTTTCAATTCCCGCAGTGTCCTTCTGTATCCCACTTCCTGGGGCTCTTCGTGGCCCATTTACCCAATTCGTTCCTTCACTTCGTCGGTGGGCTTCCTGGAATGACCTCGTCAGGTACTCCTCTCTACCTGACCAAAGTGGGACCTCCATTTGATGACACCCGTGCCGCCACAGTACTGAGAACCGGGCATAGGCTTTCCAAGTTTAAAAGAAAACACATACTTGGGTCATTCGTGTTACTTAAATGCCAAAGCTTTTACTAAGGATCACAGAATATATACCCTAACCACTGAGTGGAAGCACAATGGAGAAACGAGGTTACATTCTCAGCAGGAAAACAGAAACTGAAACTAAAAGCTGAGATCAAAGATATAGTGCCCAGGTGTTACCCCAGAAAGACCAGGCTTTCACATGCATCAGCAAGGCTCAGCATGGGGCAAACACTGCAGGGTTGGCGGGGTGGGAGGGTGGTCCTACACCGCCCATTGTTCCTGCCAGCATTTTATCACCTCAAGGAGAAAGAAAATAATGCAAAATGTGAGGTACAATGGAGTGCCTAGTTAAGAGGAAGAATGAGAGCACACAAGGAGATAAATGGAATTTTTGGCTCTATTTAACTCCCATCTTAGGGAGTCTGAGAAGAAAATTAAGGATTAGCCACCTGCTGCAATGAGAAGACTATGAACACTGTTTAGGTAAAATATTCTGACAGTCTTATAAATTTAACCAATAGAAGCTAACACATTGAAAGGATAGCAAATTGAATTTTCACACAAACTAATTACAGTAACCCAACAATAAAAAGTTTGATCACTCTCGGCAGCTTTTTTTTCCATTTATTGATTGCTGGAAATATCTACATTTTTGCCTTGGACCAGATCACACATACTGTTCAACATTAATCCATAAATACTAATGAGTAATTCACTGGAAATAGTATCTACAGTATGGTAACACCCTGCAATCTTGATTCATTTTTATCTATAAAATTAGGTCAATTTATTCATATTTAAAGTAGTAATCATTAAAGCAACATAACAGAATAATTTTAAAATGCTACCATAATTTCATATATATATTGCTTTTATAATAGACAAGTTCAAGTTTGGTGAAACCTAAAAATTATGCTTTCAGAACAAAAATTGAATTGTGGGGCTACTCCATTAATCTTCTGAATATAAACATGAATTTAAATAGTCACCCAGACTGCTGTCAGTAACTAATCACAATAGGAAAAGCGTTATTATGAAGCAAAACTTAAAGTAGAACCCAGGATAAGGAATTATACGGCCAAATAGATTGGCCCTGTGTTTGCTCTCTGTCTTTGGGCGCTTTACAAGGTAGAGGCGAACAGTAAGAAAGAGAAGAAAGCTAGGCTGAAGAGTGCAGAACTTGAGCATTCAGAAGATGAAGAGAAAGAAGAAATATTTCCCCCTGTCTATCTTCAGATCCTTAATTTTAACCACTCTGTGGTCTAGTCTAATCCACTAATGAATCACAATTCATTGCCTTATCTCATGCATCCTTGGTTTCTCCCTGCTAATACTTTTCTTCCTTGTTTTCAGGCCCTCTTTCTGCTCTTTAGTGAAATCCCACCTTCTTGTCATGCCCTCAGTCATGTCACCCCTGACCTACCAAAAACCACTCCTTAGCCCAGTATCTAAGTCTGCAGCAGGAAATAAAAGCTCGTCAATATGTATCTTAACACCAATTACCTACTGCTTCTCCAAAACCTAGGTAAGCCTAATTCTATTTATAAAATAAAAGGCTTTTCTTCTCTAAGGGAATTTTAAATGTCACCACACACCTGAGAAAGTGCTGGAAGGGCTAGAATGGAATCAAACTCCACAGATAATTGTTTCCTTCTATTTGTAAAAACGATTTATTGCCCTAGTCAGAGCCTCCAACAGGAACAAGCTTGAAATGTAGTTTCTATTTCATTCCTGAAAGATAATTACCTTAGACTATAAAAGCACAATGGTGCTTGCTCACTTCCAGGTACAGCCAAGTGTGTTTTTTTTCCCCACGCTCCTGGAAATAATATTTATATTTGATTCCCAAAGAAGATTTAAACAACAAATAACATTTTTTTGTTTGCAAGTAAATTTGAATCTCATGCATAAAATGAACAAATACACTTTCAAAGAGGGAGATGATAAGACTCGAAATTCTACATCATATAGTTTATGTTGATCCCTGGAACAACACGAGTCTGGATTATCAAACATGGATTTTGAAAATGTAAATAATAAAACAGTATCTCTACATGACAAACAGATTTTACAGATAGGTAATCCCTACTAACTTCATTTTTAAAAGATTTTTCGAACTTCTTTTGATACTTTTCAAACAAGATGAATAAGTAGGGTCAATAAACAAACAAGTATTAGCCAGATCTGAAAATCTAATTACAGACTCCATATTTCATAATGTAGGTCTCAATTTCTTCATTAGTGACCAGGATAAAGTCCTAAACAACACAATTTAAATGCCCAACAGTGGAGACAGGGAACTGAAGAACCTACCTCTAGTAGAAAGATAGGGCATCAAGTGGAGGGATCCAGCTGCCATCCCATAGTCAAATTTTCTGACCCAAGTCTTCCTGTCTAAAAGAACTACAGGGACAAAAATGGAGAAGGGACTGAGGAAAAGGAGATCCGGTGAGTGGCCCAACATGGGATCCATCTCAAGAAGAGGTGTCAAAGCCTGGCACTATTACTGATGCTATGGTGTGTTTAGAGACATGAGTCCCCATTGCTACCCTCCAAGGCCCAACCAGCAGCTGACTGAGACAGATGCAGATACTTACACCCAAACATTGGACTGAAGTCTGGGACCCCTGTGGCTGAATTAGAGGAAGAGTGGACGAAGCTGAGGAGGAGGGTGACCTCATAGAAAGACCAGCAGTCTCAATTAATCCTGACCGCAGGGAGCTCCCAGAGACTGAGCCACCAGCCAGGCAGCATACATAAGCTGGGCTAAGGCCCCTGACACATACACAACAGAAGACTACCTAGTCTGGCCTCCATGGGAGAAGATGCACCTAACCCTGGAGAGACTTGAGGCCCCAAGAGGGAGGAGGAACATCATCTTGGAGGCAAAGAGGAGGGAAAATAGGAAGAGGAACTGTAGGAAGGAGGACAGGGAGGGGAACAATGGCTAGATTGTAGATAAATAAAACAAAACAAAACACAAACAAAAAAACTAATTGATCAAAAAAAAAACCCATTAGATAAGATAATACATATCTACTTGAAAGGTAAAGAACACAGACTGAACTAGTACATTGAAACAGATCAGCTATAGAACTTGACCCTATTAATCTCCGTCCTTTGATTGTTGGCTTTTCAAGCTTCGATAGATCTGTTATTCTACTAAAAGGTCAGTTTCCTCACTTGAAGTGTAAATAATCATGCACAAGCATCCAATTCATGGGTTCCTGTGATAATCAAAAGAAAAAAATTCCAACGAATAAATATACATCTTTAATGGTCATAATGATTCCAATAGTATTCAAAATTCACCACGAATAAAAGCCTAAATTAAAATTTAAAATATTCAATCACTTGACTATAAACTGAGAATGAGCTAGAAGGCTTTTTCTGGGTGGCTAAAGATTAACCAACATTGGAGCTTAACGGATCTAAAACATGATGATGAGGATGATGAGGAGGATAATGGTGATGATGATGATGATGATGATGTCAGAATATATAGTATATTTGCTATTTGCATCCTAAACTTTATGCAACTGACTTCAAATTCTTGGTCCTCTTGCCTCCACCTTCCAAATACTGAGATTTGCAGGTCTGTTGCCACCATGGTCAGCCTCAAATATACGTTTATTAACTCTTCAAATATCAAATTTAAAATAATAGATCTATAGTATCTCTTTAATAGTTTGAAGATATGTTTCATGTACCCTGTTTCTATACTTTGTTTGAGGCCGATAGGAAGATCCTATCATTTTTAACTAAGATGAATCAAAATGCATCAAAACTTACATGACTATAGATGTCCCTAATTTGCATAAAAATCTATGATGCCATCCATAATCTTTACTGGTGGGTTCCCTCAGCCATGCACATGTGATTTATATGCCAATTCTACAGCTATGACTGTTCTGCTCCTCAGAAATTAGGCTATTAGAATTGACTATCCCATGTGACAGACTATAAAAATTATTTTCACAAGACGTTGTAAGTAATTTTGACTGTAAAATTTGATGACAGCATTGATCAGGAAAGCAATCCACAGCTCCGAAAACACTTTGAAAATTTGTGTGAAGTACCATATGGTGTTCTAGGTCTCCTACATTTTCCACTCCAAAATGTTCTTTAAAGATGACCAAACACTGAGTCCTACATATTTCTCCCTATTAATATTTGTTTATAACCTTTTAACACCTATTTTTATGTCTGGCTTCTAAATCAGATACACTCAATGGGAAGTCAATCCATTTGAAAAGGACATCGTAAAGCCCAGCTCATTGAGTTTTGTGAGACCCGTGTATCACACTGACAGAGCTCGTGTAAGAAAAAATGTCAGGACTTCTGACTTCACAAACAGATTCAGTGCTTCAACTTACAGAAAAGTGGAGCTCCTGACTAAGGTCTAAACTTACCTTACTACTATTTATTATTCATCTTATAATAAACCTTATTGTTAAAAAATCTTGCAAATAAATTAAAAACATCACACATCAAAATTAACCAGGCCCAAGTTCTGTAGTACTTAACGAGCTTGCAAACAGTTAGAACTGGCCTTCGAACAGAAAGTCATGAAGCTTCACATTCAATTGTATACTCTTAGTATTGAGTATATGTTATGCCTTATCCAAAAAATGAAAACAAGGTCTATGACAGAATTAGAAAACAATTAGTTTCATGTTCTCCTTCACAACTCGTGCCCATTACCTGGATTCACTCCTCCCTCATCCCTAATATTTAGTCTTACTTGTTTTATGTTTTCATGTTATTCTGTGTTCATAGGCACATTTGCTTACATATATACATGTATGGTTGGATAGATTCCACTTTTCAGAAAGAAAATGTCATTTATTACTTTCTGAGATTGTGTGACCAACCTAAATACATTGTAAGTTCATCCAGTTTTCTACCAATTTATTAACTCCATTTTTCTTAAGCTGAAAAAAGTTGTCTTATCAAACATTGTTCTTCAGTCTTTCATAACATAGAAACCATTTTGAGGAGCTTCAGCAATAGAGATTCTCCTTCCACTTCTGTAACTAATGACAACAGCAATAGCCTCTGATGATTGGGGATTTCTTGGACAACCCTAATCAATAACTCAGCAATAGAGACTCTCCATCCAGATTCTGATTCAATAAGCATAGGAGAAAGGGGTGCTGGTGCTGCAAGAAATAGATATCTCTAAGTTATAAAGTTACAGAATTCTATGTTCCCGTTTAAGTATATTAGAAATGACTAAGGCAGTCTGACATTGGGTTAATACGGGTATCTGTTAACTGGAAAATAATCTAGGAGAATGAAGTAATCTAGGAAAGATCGTATACTCTTTGCTCAATTTTCTCAAATAAGAACATCTTGCAAAACTGTAGTTCTGGTGTCACAGCCTAAATATTGACATTAATAATTTAACACCCTAATTCCAATTTTCTTTATTTTATTTGTGTGTGTATTTAATGTGTGTTTGCTTGTTTTTGAAGTGCTGAGGATCAAGCCTGGGACATGCAATGCAAGCACTCTATGACTATGTTACATCCTCAGCACTACTTTATCCAATATTACCACAAATGCAGGTCCACGTTTCCACAGCAACGAACAGACAAGCAATCGCTTCCGTGTGCCCTTTTCTAACCAACTTCCTTCCCTATGTTTACAATCCACCAAAGTCTGACCTGACCAATGTAAACCTGATATCCATGAGAGCATTTTGTCGCTTAAAAATAGTTTATAAATAGAAGCATGTGTTTGTACCTCTTAGATTATAATTAGATTAATTATAGTTTTAACTTTTAAGATTGTATAATGTGGAATACTATTCAACGGTGAAGAAAAACTGAAATCTGCAGATAAATGGATGGAACTAAAGAAGATTATATTGATCCAAGTAACCAAACATAGAAAAACAAGTGTTAAATGTTTTTTCTCATCTGAGGTTCCTAATACAAATCTTCAGATGTGAGTATATAACCATGAGTACACAGAAACCAGAAAACTAAAGAAGAGGCTACTGTAACAAGTAGGGTGTGTGAACAATAGAAAAGAGAAAATCAGGATACACATGAAGGGGGTAAGGAAATAAATACAGAAGAAAGGAGACAGTAAAAGAACAGTAAGAATGTCTGAGCAATCTAAAATACCTACAATACATGTAAGTCTATATATGCAGACATATATAATTGAAATGAAAATTTCTCATTTGTGCTGACAGTGCTCCCCTCCAAGAACCATACACTGTCTAACAAAAACTTCAGCACCACATATTCGAGTCCCTCTTTTCAGTTGACGGTTGGAGCCTCCAAGGGACTCCCAAACATTAGAGGCTATTGCTGTTGTTGTTGGTTATAGAGGTAGAAGAATAATCTCTATTGCTGAAGACACCATGTACTTCACGCAAAGAACCCAGAGGGGCAGACCTGGACCCAACCTGAAAGCCTCCTATTGAATGACTAGTTTTCATGATTTCAGAAGGATCCATGGAGATTTCCAAGGGAAGGAAGAAACGGATAGTCCTACAGAACTAGACTGGTGTGTGTGTGTGTGTGTGTGTGTGTGTGTGTGTGTGTGTGTGTGTGTGTGTGTGTGTGTGTGTGTGTGCGCGCGCGCGCTTGTGTGTTACATGTGGGACCATAAATGTTGCCAGTGTCTACGAGAAGGTCAGAGAATAACTTGAGAGTGATAGTTCTCTCCTTCCACTATATGGGTCTAGGGATGGAACTCAGGTTATTCTTGACCAAACATCTATATTCTTTTGAGTCATCTTGCTGGCCCTAGACTTTTCACTTCTTCTTCTTTTTTTTTTTTTTTTTTTTTTGGTCTTTTATGATTTTTTTTTTTTATTATTATTAACTTGAGTATTTCTTATATACATTTCAGATTCCCTTTCCGGTTTCGGCAAACATCCCCTCCCCCTCCCCTTCCTTATGGGTGTTCCCCCCAACCCTCCCCCCATTGCTGCCCTCTCCCCAACAGTCTAGTTCACTAGGGGTTCAGTCTTAGCAGGACCCAGGGCTTCCCCTTCCACTGGTGCTCTTACTAGGATATTCATTGCAACCCTCGGGTCAGAGTCCAGGGTCAGTCCATGTATAGTCTTTGGGTAGTGGCTTAGTCCCTGGAAGCTCTGGTTGGTTGGCATTGCTGTACATATGGGGTCTTGAGCTCCTTCAAGCTCTTCCAGTTCTTTCTCTGATTCCTTCAACAGGGGTCCTGTTCTCAGTTCAGTGGTTTCCTGCTGGCATACGCCTCTGTATTTGCTGTATTCTGGCTGTGTCTCTCAGGAGTGATCTGCATTCACATTTTGATCATCCGTCTTGAGTTTCATTTGTTCTAGGCATCTAGGGTAATTCAAGCATTTGGGCTAATAGCCACTTATCAATGAGTACATACCATGTATGTCTTTCTTTGATTGGGTTAGCTCACTCAGGATGATTTTCCAGTTCCAACCATTTGCCTCTGAATTTCACAAAGTCATTGTTTTGATGGCTGAGTAATATTCCATTGTGTAGATGTACCACATTTTCTGTATCCATTCCTCTGTTGAAGGGCATCTGGGTTCTTTCCAGCTTCTGGCTATTATGAATAAGGCTGCGATGAACATAGTGGAGCACGTTTTCACTTCTTCTTGTTAGAACACTAATTTTCTTTGCTGATTTGGGGTTAGATTTTGTTTCTCTGTTTGCTTGCTTGATTTTGGTTGTTTGGCTAAAAAAGGATTCTCTGGCATGAGTGTACAAATTTCCTCAAGCATTCACCAAGTGAAGAGCATCTGCATTACTCTCTCTTTTTCTTTTTATTGCATATTTTTTATTTATATTTCAAATGTTAATCTTTTTCCTAGTTTCCCGGATATAAGCCCCCTATCCCATCCCCCACCGCTTCTTCTATAAGGTGTTCCCCTGCCCAACCATCCCCCCCTTGCCACCCTGCCCTGACATTCCCCTGCACTGGGGGATCCAGTCTTGGCAGGACCAAAGACTTCTCCTCCCATTGGTGCCCAACATGGCCATCCACTGCTACCTATGCAGCTGGAGCCATGGGTCTGTCCATGCATAGTCTTTGGGTAGTGGTTTAGTCCCTGGGAGCTCTGGTTCATTGGTATTGTTGTTCTTATGGAGTTGCAAGCCCCTTCAGCTCCTCAACCCTTTCTCTAATTTCCTCCAACAGGGAAACCATTCTCAGTTCAATGGTTTGCTGCTAGCATTTGCCTCTGTATTTGACAATAACTATATTTGGAAATAATTATATCAGGCTCCTGTCAGCATGCACTTCCAGGCTTCATCAATATTATCTAGGTTTGGTGGCTGTATATGCCTATATAGCCATGTGGAGCAGACTCTGAATGGACATTCCTTCAGTCTCTGCTCCAAACGTTGTCTCCATATTTTTTTCCTATGAATATTTGTGTTCCTTCTTTTAAAAGGTCTGAACTATCTGCAGTTTGGTCAACTTTCTTCTTGAGGTTCATGTGATCTGTGGATTGTATCTTGGGTAATTCGAGACTTTGGGCTAATATCCACTTATCAGTGGGTGCATGCCATGTATGTTTTTTTGTGATTGGGTTGCCTAACTCAGGATGATATTTTCTAATTCCATTCATTTGCCTATGAATTTCATGAAGTCATTGTTTTTGATAGCTGAGTAGTACTCCATTGTGCAATTGTACCACCTTTTCTGTGTCCATTCCTCTGTTAAAGGGCATCTGGGTTCTTTACAGCTTCTAGCTATTATAAATAAGACTGCCATGAACAAGTGGAGCGTGTGTCTTTCTTGTATGTTGGAGCATCTTTTGGGTATATGCCCAGGACTGGTATAGCTAGATACTCCTGGCAGTAAACACAGTGTCCAATTTTCTGAGGAACCTCCAGATACATTTCCAGAGTGGTTGTACCAGTTTGCAATCCCACCAACAAGGGAGGAGTGTTCCTTTTTCTCCACATCCTCACCAGCATCTGTTGTCACCTGAGTTTTTGATCTTTACCATTCTAAATGATGTGAGATGGAATCTCAGGGTTGTTTTGATTTGCATTCCCTTATGACTAAAGATGTTGAACATTTCTTTAGGTACTTTTTAGCCATTTGATATTCCTCAGCTGAGAATTCATTGTTTAACTCTGTACCCCATTTTTAATAGGATTATTTGAGTCTCTGCAGTCTAACTTCTTGAATTCTTTGTATATTTTACATATTAGCCCTCTATCAGATGTAGGACTGGTAAAGATCTTTTGCCGATCTGTTGGTTGACATTTTGTGCTAATGACAGTGTCCTTTGCCTTACAGAAGCTTTGCAGTTTTATGAGGTCCCAACTTTCAATTCTTGGTCTTAGAACATAAACCATTGGTGTTTTGTTAAGGAAATTTTCCCCAGTGCCATGTGTTCAAGCTCTTCTTGACTTTTTCTTCTATAGTTTGAGTGTATCTGATTTTCTGTGGAGGTCCTTGATCCACTTGAACTTAAGCTTTGTACAGGGAGATAAGAATGGTTCAATTTGCATTCTTCTACATGCTGACCTCCAGTTGAACCAGCACCCTTTGTTGAAAATGCTATCTTCTTTATATTGGATGGTTTTAGCTCCTTTTTCAAAGATCAAGTGAACATAGGTGAGTGGGGTCATTTCTGGGTCTTCAATTCTATTCCCCTGATCTAACTGCCTGTCTCTGTACCAATACCATACAGTTTTTATCACTACTGTTCTGTAATACTGCTTGATGTCAGGGATGGTGATTTCCCCAGAAGTTCTTTTGTTGTTGAGTATAGTTTTTGTTATCATGGTTTTTTTTTTTATTCCAAATGAATTTGCAAATTGCTCTTTCTAACTCTATGAAGAATTGAGTAGGAATTTGGATGGGGATTACATTGAATCTGTGGATTGTTTTTAGTAAAATGGCTATTTTTACAATATTAATCCTGCCAATCCATGAACATGGGAGGTCATTCCATCTTCCGAGATCATCTTCAATTTCTTTCTTCAGAGACATAAAGTTCTTGTCATACAGATCTTTGACTTGCTTGGTTAGAGTCACATGGAGGTATTTTATATTATTTGGGACTCTGGTGAAGGGTGTCATTTCTCTGATTTCTTTCTCAGCTTGTTTATCCTTTGAGTAAAGGAAGGCTACTGATTTGTTTGAGTTAATATCCAGCCACTTTTCTGAAGTTGTTTATCAGACTTAGTAGTTCTCTGGTGTAACTTTTGGGGTCACTTAAGTGTACTATCATATCACATGCAAATAGTGATATTTTGACATCTTCCTTTCCAATTTGTATCCCTTTGACCTCCTTTTGTTTTCTGATTGCTCTGGCTAGGACTTCGAGTAGTATATTGAGTAAGTAGGGAGAGAGTGGGCAGCCTTGTCTAGTCCCTGATTTTAGTGGGATTGCTTCAAGTTTCTCTCCATTTAGTTTAGTGCTGGTTACTGGTTTGCTGTATGTATGTATATATATATATGTATATATGTATATATATATATATAAAACTATGTTTAGATATTGGCCTTGAATTCCTGATCCTTCTAGTACTTTTATAATGAAGGAGTGTTGGATTTTGTCAAATGCTTTCTCAGTATCTAGTGAAATGATCGTGTCTTTTTTTTTTCTGTGAGTGTGTTAACATAGTGGATTATATTGATGGATTGCAGTACATTGAACCATCCCTGTATCTCTGGGATGAAGCCTTCTTGATCAGGATGGATGACTGTTTTGATGTGTTCCTAGATTTGGCTTTCAGGAATTTTATTGAGTATTTTTGCATTGATATTCATAAAGGAAATTGGTCTGAAGTTCTCTTTCTTTGTTGGGTCCCTGTGTGGTTTAGATATAAGTGTAATTGTGGCTCCATAGAAGGAACTGGATAGTGCTCCTGCTATTTCTATTTTGTGGAATAGTTTGGACAGCATTGGTATAAGGTCTTCTATGAAGGTCAGATAGAATCCTGCACTAAACCCATCTGGTTCTGGGCACTTTTTGGTTGGGAGACTTTTAATAATTGCTTCTGTTTCTTTAGGAGTTATGGAATTGTTTAGATGGTTTATCTGATCCTGATTTAACTTTAGTACCTGGTTTGTCTAGAAAACTGTCTATTTCCTCCAGATTTTTCATTTTTTGTTGTATATAGACTTTTGAGGTAAGATCTGTTGATTTTTAGAATTTCTTCAGATTCTGTTTTTATGTCTTCCTTTTCATTTCTGATTTTTGTTAATTTGGATACACTCTTTGTGCCCTCTGGTTAGTCTGGCTAAGGGTTTTTTTTTTATCTTGTTGATTTTCTCAAAGAACCAGCTCCTGGTTTTGTTGATTCTTTGTATAGTCCTTTTTGTTTCTTCTTGGTTGATTTCAGTCCTAAGTTTGATTAGTTTCTGTCTTCTACTCTTCTTGGCTGTATTTGTTTTTTTTTCTAGAGCTTTTAAATGTGCCATCAACCTACTAATGTATGCTCTCTCCAGTTTCTTTTTGGAGGCACTCAGAGCTATGAGTTTTTTCTTAGCACTGCTTTCATTGTGTTCCATATGTTTGGGTATGTTGTGCCTTCATTTTCATTAAATTCTAAAAAGTCTTTAGTTTCTTTTGTTTTTACTTGACCAAACTATCATTGAGTACATCATTATTCAACTTCCATGTATATGTGGGCTTTCTGTCGTTATTGCTGTTATTGAAGACCAGCCTTAGTCTGTGGTAATCTGATAGGATGCATGGGATTATTTCAATCTTCTTGTATCTGTTGAGGCCTGTTTTGTGACCAATTATATGGTCACTTTTTGAGTTGCTGAGAAGAAGGTATATTCTTTTGTTTTAGGATAAAATGTTCTATAAATATCTGTTAAATCCCTTTGTTTATAACTTCTGTTAGTTTCTCTGTCTCTGTTTAGTTTCTGTTTCCATGATCTGTTCATTGATGAGAGTGGGGTGTTGAAATTTCCTACTATTATTGTATGAGGTACAATGTGTGCTCTGAGCTTTAGTAGTTTCTTTTATGAATGTAGGTGCCTTTCTATTTGGAGCATAGATATTTAGTATTGAGAATTCATCTTGGTGGATTTTTCCTTTGATGAATATGAAGTGTCCTTCCTTATCTTTTTTGATAACTTTTGGTTGAAAGTCAATTTTATTCGATATTTGAATGGCTACTCCAGCTTATTTCTTTGGACCACTTTCTTGGAAAGTTGTTTTCCAGCCTTTTACTCTTAGGTAGTATCTGTCTTTGTCTCTGAGGTGTGTTTCCTGTATGCAGCAAAATGCTAGTTCCTTTGTTAGTCTATGTCTTTTTATTGGGGAATTGAGTCCATTGATGTTAAGAGATATTAAGTCATAGTGATTGTTCTTTCCTGTTATTTTTGTTGTTAGAGGTGGAATTATGTTTGTGTCTCTCTTCTTTTGGTTTCATTGTAAGATTACTTTCTTGCTTTTTCTAGGGTGCAGTTTCCCTCCCTAGGTTGTAGTTTTCTCTCTTCTATCTCTTGTGTTCTGTTGGTGATGCTTGCATTTATGACTCGTGATCTCTTTCCTAGGTTTTCTATCTCCAGGGTTGTCTCCCTTTGTCCTTCATTTATTAGTTCTACTTCCATTTTTAAATCCTAGATGGTTTTGTTCAATTCTTTCACCTGTTTGGTTGTGTTTTCCTATAATTCCTTACAGGATTTTTGTGTTTCCTCTTTAAGGGCTTCTACTTGTTTACCTGTGTTGTCATGTATTTCTTTAAGGGAGTTATTTTTGGTTCTTCCTAGAGTCCTCTATATTCATCGTGAGATGCAATTTTAAATTCAAATCTTGCTTTACTGGTGTATTTGGATATCCAGTATTTGCCTTGGTGGGAGAACTGGGCTCTGATAAATCCAAGTAGTTTTGGTTCCTGTTGCTTAGGTTCCTGTGCTTGCCTCTAACCATCAGGTTGTCTCTGATGTTAGCTTGTCTTGCTGTCTGTGACAGTAGCTTTACCCTCCTATAAGCCTGTGTGTCAGCACTTGTGTACAGCTGGATCTGGGTACAGAGGGCTGTGGGACTAGTTCAGCTCCAGGCAGAGGCAGAAACAGGAAGGGTCCTGTCCCAGACTGCTCCTGGGTGTCTTGAGGCCTCCAGGTAGGTTGCTCAGAGCAGAAGAGTTAGTCTTCCCTCTGTTCTCAGGTGTGTCAGCCTTCCTGGTGATTGGCTTTCAGCTCCAGGCACAGGCTGAAACCAGAAATCCCTGACTGCTCCTAGTTTCTTGTACCCAGAGGGCACTAAGCAGGTTCCCCTTTGGCCAGGAATGTGAGGAGAAGTGATAGTCTCCCCTGAGCTCTCAGGAATGTCTGCATTTCTAAGAGTCCATCTATCTCCCCCATGGGATTTGGGTACAGAGAGCTATAGGTGACATTCATTCGTTTACCTCTGAATATACAGAGAATACTTCAAAGTGTGCCATATGTCATATGAGCTATATTTACTTCTTTAAACTATTTACACACACACACACACACACACACACACACACACACACAGAGAGAGAGAGAGAGAGTCAACTAGTAGTTTTTTAGTGGTGAATTGAGTATCCTGCGTCAGATCAATGACAATAATCAGGAGTATGGCAGTGAATTAGTCAGGACAGATGTCTTCATGGAAACAGGACTACTAAAAAGAGAAAGTTATTACCAGCTGCTTGCATCTTTAGCAGAGTTTCAAGACAGAGAGACAGACTTCCAGTACAATTCTATCATTGAGCTTCAGCACTTAGCAGTAACTACCATAATTCCATCTTGCCTATTACTAACTCCTTTCAATAAAAGTTAGATGCTTCACCCTTTCACCAGTTAAAAGTCAAGAGTTGAAAGGAAGAAAGAAAGAAAGAAAGAAAGAAAGAAAGAAAGAAAGAAAGAAAGAGAGAAAGAAAGAAAAGAAGGAAGGAAGGGGGAGAGAGGGAGGGAAGGAAGAAAGACAAAAATTACTTAAGCTCTGCCATCAGGTACAGTTGCCATCACCAATATTTGCACTTTTGTCCTTATGCTTCAGATTGCTCAGTGCCTCCTCTCAACTCTATTTAAAATAAGAAAAAGTGCAACCATGAATGGCTCTCTCCTTCGAATACATGCACCACTCTCTCCTTTATTCAGTATAAAATGGGATATTCATACCACATTCTTTATTAAGTGTCATTCACTCTCTATCTGGCATATAAATTATGTCTCTTATTCATCCTTCAGAAAAAGAGACCGCAGGTATTCTCAAGCCAAATGAAGTCTACCACTGAAAACTATTTGCTACCCTCTTGCTTTTAAAGAAGAACCTGTCATAAAGCAAAACCCTCTGACTCCTATTGATCAGGAGCTGACAGACAGCCTGATTCTCCAGGACCCCAAAAGGTGACCACAACCACCAGTGTCAAATTCTCTCCAGCAGTCCTGCCCCAGTGTGCAGACTCGTGGCCTTATCTGCATGGCTGATTATCAACCACCTCGCTTCTTTTTCTTCACGGGTCTGATTTCCTTCTGTGCTATTTCTGGTTACTCTGAGGCTTACATGTGATTTTACTTCATTGACTCGCACAGTCCTTGATTTCCTTCTTACTGCAAATTGCCTTCATTTGCATTTAGATTATTCAATTGCTCTGAATGGGTCCCCTCCCTGCCAGAAGCTCTTCATACATCTCCACTGGAAACCCTATGAATGAAGCCAATCTCAGCACGCTCAGCTCTGCTCCCATTCCCCAGACTTCAATCCCACATACTGCTGCCAAGGCAATGGCAAACACGGCTTCAAGGCAATTCACATTTGGTTCAGGAGTTGAAGTTATTTTAAAATCCTCATGAGACCTATTTCCTGCCTCACTCCTATGTTCTCTGCCTCACTCCAATTTACTCTCAAGCGTGGGTGGGGGGGAACTTGAGTCAGAATTCAAGACAACTTCCATCATGTTTTAGCAGCATTGGGGATTTCTGTGCCTTAACAGCAGGAAAAAGGAGCCTTACCTTGTCTTTGAATGTTTCTTCCTCTGTGTAGTACGGGTTTCTGAACAGAGATTAGCTCTCAAGGAAACTCGTGTAATAAAGGAAGGAGTAGACTCACAGCCTGAGATGACTCCATTAAGATCAGCTTCTACTCATGCTCTTCTGTGCTATCAAAATGCCAATGTCTTCCATTGGCCTCCCATCCTGTTACAAGGCATTGCCTTTAAATCATTTTCATACTGTAGTAGCTTTCTGTCACTGCAGTAACATCTGGAAAGATCAACGAAAGGGGAGAAAAGATTTATTCAGCTAATGGTTTCAGAGGTTCACCATATGACTGGTGGGATATTTCTTTAGGGCCTTCAAGAAACATGCAGAGAAGTCACTCAGTTCATGGCAGTGTGGAAGCAAAGAGAGCAGGAAAGGGCTAATGTTTCAAATGTCTCTTCTAGTGTATACCTCCAATGATCTAACTTCCTTCTATCAAACTTCTCTGCCTGAAGACTACCCCACTTCCCAGCACTGCCTTAGGCCGGAGATCAAATCTTTGACAAGGAACCTTTGAAGGACATTTAAGATCCAAACCATAATACTCAGGGTCAATGAAAGAAGTTGCCCTATTCCCCTCCTGGAGGTTTTAGGGGTTTTCTTTTCCATTGTAATCTTCTGAGATTTATGGCACAGATTAGATTGTTTGAACAACAAAAATCTATAGTAGTACAGGTAGCAAGAAGGCTGAAAGCAAGGTATCGGGTTGGTTTCTGGTGAGGACTGTTCTCTGACTTAGAGATATTACCTTCTTGCTGGGGCTCAAGATGTCACTCTGTGTGTATAGAGAAAAATGCATTCTGCTGACTCTGCTCTTCCTCTAAGATTGTCAATCTTGACACACTCGGGATCCCCCATTCAGGACTTTCCTTTTAGTTTCCTAAAGGCTTCACCTCCACATAGAGTCACATTATGGGAAGGGGCTTCGATGCATGAATTTTTTTGGCACAACTTTCAGGCTGTAGCATATTCTAGTAGAACGAAGTTTAAAATTTATTTTTAGGTTGGCATGCAAAACATAGGGTTTAATCATACCATCTTTAGTCACATGTCATCAAAGCTACTTTAAATTAAAGAAAACATCAAGATACTTTTAACAAGTATATAAGTAAATCAAGATTTAGAGGGTATAAAATGGAAGAGAATAATATTAACTGAAGAAATAAAGTAAATATAGAATGTTATACTTCTTGAACCAATGAAAGTATATAATTAATCTGTTTAATATATGCATAAGAAAGGCACCTCAGAACCTCTCTAAGATAGCACTTCTGAACACATTCAGAAATGTTTGTGAATACATTCTTTGGCTCTTTAAATCAGGAAAAACAAGTTTTAGTCACCTATGTGCCTCCTAATAGGCCACCCATGTTTCAGTAACTATACTTACACCCATATACATAAGATAGTACTAAATAAACTTAGTAGCTTTTATTCTTTGATTATTTTGTTTTATTCTATTTTATTTTGAATGGGCATGTGTGAGTGTTTTACCTGTATGTATCTATTTATGTGCACATGCGTGTGTCTGATGTCTATGGAAGACAAAAGTGGACTTTGGATACCCTGACACTGGAGATAGGGACCATTGTGGAAATGCCTTCAAAGAGCAACAAGTGCTCTAAACTGAGCCATCTCTCCAGACCCCTCAGTGGGTTTAGAAAAGAAAAGAACACAAAAGGAAAATTGGTAGGTGGCTAGAGGAAAGTTGAAAGGGAGGTGATGGGAGAGGGTATTTGATCAAAACACATTATAGTCATGTATAAAATTCTCCATAATGATAAACAAATGGATTTTAAATTTTTATTGGATATTTTATGTGTTTACATTTCAAATGTTATCCAGGTTCCCCTCCTCTCCTTTGCTTCCCCTCTCATCCATTCACTCTCACTTCAACATCCTGGCATTCCCCTACACTAGGGAAACAAGCCTTCACAGGGCCAAGGGCTTCTCCTCCTACTGATGCCAGACAATGCCATCCTCTGCGATATATGTGGCTGCAGCCATGGGTCCTCCATGTGTACTTTTGGTTGGCAGTTTAGTCCTTGAGAACTATATTTTAAGTAAAATTTAAAATTAAAAACCACCTACTTTTTTCTTGCCACTATCTGAAATTTAGCATATATCAAAATAAACTGTATCAGTAGGAACAATCTATGCGGCCATGTTCTTAATTGTCTTGTTACTTGGAAAGAGTTATATAACTTTTAATATGGTTAATCACATTCATGGGCCATTACTAATTGATTCACAAACAAAAATGACATCACAGCCATAAAGCTCAGCAATTACAGTGTAATAGAAGGAATACTCTAAAATGGAGATAATTAATAAGGAGACAGGAGACAAGACTTGAGGACATAAAAGTATCATGGTATGTTACAGATAGATCAAGAATCACTTAAGCTAAGAAATGATATGTCATCATATACATATGTATATGAGCATATGTACAAACCAATGTGTACCAACAATATCATATGCAGATATGAAATGTGATTAAGAATCCAGAATCGTATAGCACTTAGGGGTGAATGTGGAAAGAGATGGCTGTTACATTTATAGTCACAAAAATTGCTAAAAACTTGAAGGTTTTATGGTAGACAGCCAGATCTTCTAGTAAAAAATCAGAAACTTGTGTCACTTCTAACTACTTTCATTTATAAGCATAATCTTCTCAAAGCAGGTGTTTTTAATCCAAATATAGCTTTTGAGGACAGCTATCTGA
The DNA here is from genome assembly GCF_011064425.1 of Rattus rattus. Classification (NCBI taxonomy): domain Eukaryota; kingdom Metazoa; phylum Chordata; class Mammalia; order Rodentia; family Muridae; genus Rattus; species Rattus rattus. The sequence goes on along the minus strand of NC_046154.1, from coordinate 124,321,907 downwards.
ATTTATCTTATTACTCAAATAGTGAAAATGAAAAAAGATCTCTTCCTCTCTTTCCAAAATGCTTCCAAGTAGAGTATAATTCTGTTTGCCTAATTCCTATATGCAAATCCACAAGATAGAAATAGCAGGTTTAAAGGGAGTTTAACCACATGGGTAATTTTTTTTAATTTTTGATAAGTGAATTACTCTTGAGCAGAATTTAGCAAAAGTCAAAGTTTAGTCAAGATTTCATTGAAGAAAATAAATACTACTGTTAAATAAATCTCAGATATCAAAATCCAAAATATTACTGAAAGAGCAAAGGCATGGGGAGAAAGTGACAAAACTTGGTGGCCTTACCATTTTTCTTAAATATCACCAATAAGAGCTTCCTTGTTAGCAAGTAAAGGTCTCCTCTCCCTGATTTGTATGCAGTGTAATACACCACTGACCCCCTTTTTCAAACTCTTTCTGTCTCCAATTTTGGTGACATATTTTTCTCTTAGACCTAGCTTTCTACTTGCTGCTTCCAAGTTACTTCTTTTTATGCTATTTTTAAAATGTCAACAAATTCCAAGGTGATAAATCCAATTATGTCTCGTTCCATGCATGCTCTTACAAGTAGTCTTACCCACAGATTAACTTCTATCATCTCTTCTAGCCAGTGACTCCCACATCAACATCTCCGACTCAAATTCTCAGATACCTGTATACTGAATGCACTTAAACAGCTCTTCATTCTAAATTCATGCCTCCAGTGCAACATACACTGAGTATATTTCTCTCTAACTCCATCCTACATGCCTATGTGGGGTCACAATGATCCCTCCTCCCAACTCAGTTTCCTAGAGCAGCCATAACAAATGAGCACAGAATGAGAGGGTCAAGATAACAGAACGTGACAGTTCAGGATATAGACATTGCAAACCACATATGATGGAAAGGGTTGTCTTCTTGGATGAAGCAGCTGTAGGCTGATCTGTATATGTGTATATGTAAGCTGCTCCCCCTGCTTGTGGTGCTTCGTGGTTTGAAGACGCATCTCTCCAACTCCTGCTCCTGTCATCACATGTAAACATGGACTGTCAAGCCACACTCTTTTTCTCAAGCATAGTTTCCTTTTATTTTCCTTCCATTTTTAATTGGATAGTTTATGTATTTACATCTCAAATGTTACCCCATTTCCTGGATCCCCCCTCTCCCATTCCCCCTCCCCCTGCTTCTATGAGGATGAGTCCCCTTCCTACCCACTCACTCCTACCTCAATACCTGGCATTCCCCTGGACTGGGGATAAGAGCCTTCACGGGACCAAGGGCTTCTCCTCTCAAGCATAGTTTCTAAGACAGCTGATGACGCCCTCTCTCCTTAGAATTCTGATATGATTCCCACACATGTCTATGGGCCTTTCAGTTATCTATAATTTGAAAGCCTAGATTTAATTTTTTATTTCACTCTACAAGACCACAACTATGTGTGCTCATGTTATTTTATTTGCCTGCCCTTTCTATAATGAAGTGGTATTTGTCCTCTAAAGTTCAATTTAAATATCTCCTCTAAGAACTTATTTGCGGGATTAAAGAAATGTTAAGAGCACTGGCTCTTCCATAGATCCAGAGTTCAACTCCCACCATATGATAGCTCACAACTGTCTATAATGAGTTCTGATGGCATACAGGCAGACATACACACGAATACTGTATACATTATAAATAATTAAATTTTGAGAGAGAGACAGACAGCGAGAGAGAACTGACATGAGGACGCGATCAACCCATTTCATCTCCCCATAAGACTGGTAATATTAAATAAAAGTATGTAGATAATATATAGATATAGATATAGATAGATGAACATGTGTATGTATATATAACTTAGAATATTATTCTGCCATTTAAAACAAAATACTTTGATTTGTGACAACATAGATGAAAAGCAAAACATAATTTAAATAAAATCAGTGAAGTACATAAGGATGAATGCCACATGTTCTCACTCATGTGGAGATTTCAGGAATTAATCTGATAGAAGTAGACAGAAGAGTGATCATTGAGTAAGGGACATGTGGATAGAGAGAAACTGGATGACAGATACCCAGACATAGTTATATCAGTTATAGTGGGAAAAACAAATCCTAATGATCTATACATAGTAGTACAACTACAGTCTATAGTAATCTATTAACATTGCTATGAATAATTAGGTGTTTGAAAATTCTAAACAGAAGACATTAGAAGTGTTTAAAGAAGATATAGTGAAAAACCCCTCATTTTAATCATTACAAATTATATACACGCACTGAGTCATCAGTGTTCTCCATTATATGCACGATTTTACCTGGTAAAATTAAAACAAATAAATGAAACAAAAATAAATCTGAAAATACACCTTTAATCATTATTTTTTGATAAGCTACAACAGCAGCCTTAAACTGGAGACCTTTTTTAGATTTTATTTTATGTATAGATGTATGTATGCATCTGAGCATGAGTAAGTACACATGTGATCAGACACTCAGAGGCTAGAAGGCAGCATCAGATGCCCTGAAGCTGCAGTTATAGGTGCTTGTGAACCACCCAAATCTGGTCCTCTGGAAGAGCAGCTAGTACTCTTAATAGCTGAGCCATCTCCCAGGCCTGCCTTAAATGTACCCTCATCATCGACACATGTACCCACATATAAATGATAAGTGTTTATTTCCTATCTCATTTTTCACAGTTAGCTACTTCCTACATTTCAGTATTGAAAGCCTACATCCAACACACCCAGGTATTGTTATGATCCACTACCCAGAAGGCAAGGGCCTTACAAACCATGAAACAAGTGTCATTTGCTCAATTTTAAGCTATGAGTACACCTCTGATTGAATTATAACTAAAGAGGTAGTATAACTAAGACAGTGGTGAAGAGGGGTAAAATTATACTCCTGTGGCAATTCCACAGTCAGCTAGAGCTTAGAGATATTCACAAAATGAGAAATATTCTCCTCAGACATCAGGGTTTGAATTGGACATTTTGACAATTTAAGTTCCTGACTTTGTAATTAATGACCCAACAGCACTCAGATTTGCTTCTTTATAGATCTTTAACGCATTGAAGTAAATCAAATAAGGTCAAGCAAAAGGTAAGAAGAAGCAGTTTTATTGAATACGCTAAAAGTCTGACTTGTCCTCAGTCCTCTGGGGTATAAAAGAAAGACTCTGCCCTTGACCTTGAGGTTGCATAATCTATGATGATGTTATCCACATAAGTTCTCTAATATCCCTTTAAGGGATGACCATCAAGTTCTTGCCTTCAGAACATTATCTTCAATGTCTTCAGGGTAACAAAAACATGACCCTATTACTTACCCCAGACACTTTGAAATGAATACATACACCAAAATAAAACCTCTTTTTATTCCCATGCACCCACTACAAATGAACATCTATATTATGGTTTAAGTCTTAATGTGCCTGTGCTGGTTTGAATGAAAGTGGCCCTGGTAGGCTCACAGAGAGTGTGCTTGTTGGAGAATGTGTGTCACTGGGGTTGGGCTTTGAAGTTTCAACTGCTCAAACCAGGCCTGCTCTCTACTGATCCAGATATAGAAATCCTGACTCCTTCTCTAGCACCATGTCTGCCTGAACACCACCATGTTTCCTACCATGTTAATAATGGACTAAATATCTGAACCTGTTAGCCACACCCAATTAAATAATTTTATTGTATCTCTTCACAACATTAGAAACCCTAAGTAAAACAGTCCACCTACCCATAGGTTCTTATGTGAAACCCTGGTCTCCAACTGGTGACGTAGTTTTGGGAAGTTGTGGAACGTTTAGGATATGGAACATGGCTGGAAGAATTAGGTTGCGATCAGTAAGCCTTGAAGGTTACACTCTCCTTTAGTTTTAGTGTGAACTCTTTTTCTCTTGGTTACAGACACTTGAAAAAGTACTCAACACTTTGATCTCTTAGGGGCTAGGGGGCATGAGTTGTAATCATAAGGAAGGAAGGAAAATAAACTGGGCATAGTGGCATATGCCTTTTATCCCAGGACTCAGAAGGCAGAGCGAGCAGATCTCTGTGAGTTGAAGAGAGCTTGAACTGCATAGTGAATTCCAGGCCTACATAAAGAGACCCTGTATCAGAATTACCACTGAAGGAACAAGCTTGAGACAACTCTCAGCCCAGTGCCACGTGGCACTGTGGGGGACATAGCACTCCTAAAACAACCCCAAACAGCCAGAGGACCGGGTACCACTAAGATGAGAGAGTATGTGGTGAGAGATGGAAGGGAAAGAAACGCAGAAGGATGTATGAATAATGAAAAGAGGTGGGCTGGAGAGATGGCTCAGCGGTTAAGAGCACCCAACTACTCTTCCAGAGGTCCTGAGTTCAATTCCCAGCAACCACATGGTGGCTCACGACCATCTGTAAAGGGATCCGATGCCCTCTTCTGGTGTATCTGAAGACATCTACTATATATATGAATAAATCTTAAAAAAGAAAAGGAAAGGAAAGAAAAGAAATGAAAAGAAAAGAGAGGTGACTACACCACCTAACGCCATGGTGAGATCTACTGAGGTCTGGGTCCCAGAAGCAGGGGTCTGTTACCACCAAAGGCCAGGCAGGCAGACATCCCTGGTCTGGACTACTGCCTAGAGCCATGTTGATTCTTCTAAGACCTAGGCAGAACTAGCCCCACCCCTTGCCTGAGTATCCTGGGACATCTGGCCCTGAAGTCATGAGAGCATGAGACCTATACCTGCCACGTGCCTGCTCTGAAGTGAAGAGGGCACAGGAAGATGCTTTCTCTCCCTCCCCCTCTCCACCTGAAGCACTGGGAAAAGCTAGCCCGGGGGTGGGGGGTCATGAGAGCTAGGGAACTGTCCCGGCCCCTCAGTGGTCGCAGTATTTGGGACAGAAAGCATTGCACCTTGCCTACACAGTAGAGTTGAACTGGTCCTGGTGGCAAAGGCGAAGAAGAGCTGCCTCAAAGAGCTTGAGAGGGACAGAGCTGGCCCTGCACCTTGCAGATGAAAAGATGAAAAGCCACAAGATCTCCATGACACGGGGCAACAACAGGATATCCAAGAGGAGTCCCGGTAAGGATCCAGAATTGATAGTGTAGCAGAAACCAGAGGCCTGGAACTCGATCAGTGGCTCACAATGGCTCACTGCAATGAACATTTGCAAGTAAAGATGTGTGGACAAACTGTGTACTGTGTGACATTCGCTGACACACTACAACTTCTACAATGAATCTCCTTTCTTCTGTGGGGGAGGTTGCAAGGACAGAGGGTGGATATAAAGGGACAGTGAGATAAGTGGGGTTGGGGTGCATGATGGGAAACTCACAAAGAATCAATAAAAAGTTAAATGAATAAATAAATACACCAAAGAAGGAAGGAAGGAAGGAAGGAAGGAAGGAAGGAAGGAAGGAGAGAGAGAGAGAGAAAGAGAGAAAGAGAGAAAGAAAGAAAGAGAGAGAGAAAGAAAGAAAGGAAGGGAGGAAGGAAGGAGGGAGGGGAGGAAGGAAGGAAGGAGGGAGGAGAGAGAGGGAGAGAAGAGGGAGGGAGGAGAGAGAGAGAGAGAGAGAGAGAGAGAGAGAGAGAGAGAGAGAGAGAGAGAGAGAGAGAGAGAGAGAGAGAGAGAGAACAGTAATCCTGGGATCTCGAGCTTTTACAGATACATACTTTCTCTCTCTCTCCATGATATTCATCATCCCTAGGGTTATGAAGTCATGGTATGTCATTTTAGATCCTGCCTGTCATACCAACTTTGCTTGTAGTGACATGGATTAATTGTAAAACCACATGCTAAGGTCCCATGGAGCAAGTAGGAGATAAAAATTCACACGTGTGGGCTTACTAGAGGATTACTTAGAGGCTGTAAGTAGCCTGTACAGGTTTCCCAGTAGCAATGTGAAACCCATTGCCACACAACACAGGAGGATGGCACCTAAGCAGATAGTTACAAAATGGACTTACTTAACGTTTACTCAGTAGTCATATGCTTCTGCTTTTTCAGAATGGAAGTTACTTAAGAGATGTCAGTTGGATTACTTTTCTTTTGTTGTAAAAAAAATCACCACACACCTAGAGGCTTACATCATCACCTCTCCAGGTTTCCTGGATCAGAAGCCTGGGGGGCTTGTCTAGATTCTCTACAGAAACTCTTACGTGGCTAAAATCAAGGGATCAGCCTGTCCAGGCAAGGACCTCATAAGGAGGATTTGGGAAGAATCTACTTTCATATTATGGTCAAAACTCAAATCCTTGTAGTTAGAGGACTAAAGCCTGTTTTCTTATTATCAGCTGTTCAAAAGTCACTGTCAGCCTAGTGGCAACCTCCTGAAATTCATTTTTTTTTTTAAATTGGTATTGCTTTATTTACATTTCAAATGTTATTCCCTTTCCCGGTTTCTGTCCATAAACCCCTTATCTCCCCCTCCCCTTCTTCTATAAGGGTGTTCCCCTCCCCAATCACCCCCCTCTGTTACTGCCCCCCTCTTATCAGTGACCATCTTTTTCTCTGAAGACCACCATGGGGTGGGGAATTTCTAGCCAATAACATCCTCCCTACACTTCAAATCACTGATTTCTTGTCTCTCCAGTCAGAGAATCTGTGCTTTCGTGGATTTTACATAATTATATCAGCCTGACATACCATTTCATCTTGACATAAATCATGCCATATACTATTTGCTAACTCCAGGAGCAAAACACACATATTCATCATCCCTGGGGTTATAAAGTCATAGTGTCATCTTAGATCCTGCCTGTCATACTAACTTTGTTTATAGTGACAGGAATTATAGAACCAAATCCTAGGGTCCCATTTTGTCAAGAATGACCATTTGCTATTTATAGAACTGTAATTTTTCCAATAGCCTATGTGCCACTGAAACAAGTACCTACTGTCTAATTTTTCAATGGCAATCTTTGTTACACCAGAACTATTCCATTTTATTTTTGGATTTTTGTTATTTTATTCTATTGCAAAATGGAGATATTAATAATCTTGAATACCTAAAGGAAAAAACTATATGCATCTCCTCAGGGACTTGTTACCATTTTTTCCTTGTTTAGCATTAAGACCAAAGTGCTTGAAACTTCAATTATAAATGAATATACTGATGCCCATCTACACAACCTAGTGGAGAGAATGCGTGAAAGGACTGCCTTCTACAAGAGAACATTGACAGAGGGAGAGAACTCCCCCGAATTAGAAGCCAGCTCTCAGACTGGTAAGCATTATTCCCTCAAAGTACTAGCAAGAAGGAAGTTATAAAGGAGCGAGTGTTTAGCCAATTATTCAGCTTAGAACCAGAAAGACAGCTTCCGAGAAAATAATTCTCTATAAATTATATTACTTTATTTTGAGAGAGATTTAGAAATCTGAGAATAGCAAGAGACAAATAAGAAAATTAAGGTGAGGGTGCATTAGTGTGTCCCTGTATGGCTGGATCTAGCAGAAAAATAAGAGTTACCCCAAGAAGAGAAAGAAACTGGGGTGTGTGTGTGTGTCAGTAGGATCTGAGTTCAATCAGCAGAACCCACATCATTTTTAAAAAAGCATTGTATGGAGCATGCTCAAGAAAAAATTGAGATAGAGAAAAAACACAGGGATTGCCCAGCAATCCTGCTATGAGGTCTATTGTTAATATCAAATTATACAAAATGCATTGTATGAGCATTCAAGAATAACTAGTGAAGAGAAAGTGACTTAAAAAGTCACATAAAGGAGGGACAATTAACATTTTTAATAATAACAGAAATGTGGGTATGATAAAATAATAAGAACAAATGATCAAAAATAAAACATATGATTGATCCTTGCTTAGTATAAATCATAAAGAAGAGAAATGACTGCTTAAGTGCAGATAAACATCTTCAAGTCTAATTATAATGAAATGGCGTGGACTGGAGGGAAGCTGTATTTTCTTTTTTTTTTTTTTCACATTCTTTTTTTTTTGTCTTTTTTTTTTTTTTATTAACTTGAGTATTTCTTATATACATTTCGAGTGTTATTCCTTTCGGTTTCGACAAACATCCTTCCTCCCCCTTCCTTATGGGTGTTCCTCCCCACCCTCCCCCGTTGCCACCCTCCCCCGACAGTCTAGTTCACTGGGGTTCAGTCTTAGCAGGACCCAGGGGAAGCTGTGTTTCAAAGGATACTGTGCATTATACAGTAGTTAATGTTTGAAAACATAAGGTTGAAATAAATCATAGTATGATATATATACTGAAAAATAATATTTTTGAACTTTGTTTACCCATAACTTAAAAGATATGCATGAAATAATTTTATTCAGTGTTTTTATACATAAACCACTGTTTTATTTAATTTTTGTATATATTTAGGAAGTACAAGATGATGTCTTATAATACTTATAGAAAAACAAAGGTCATTAGTTTAAACATGACAGTTTTGTTTTGCTTGTCTAGATGGAAAGGGGAAGATTTTCCAATACTCTAATTTCATCAAAACCAAATGTTTTCCTCATCAATCCAACTTATTTAACCTAATAAACACATTTCTTTTTTTTTCATAAAGCAACGTCTACAGATATATCACCAAGACAAGAGAACAATTCTAAGCCAAAAGAACACCACCACAAACTCCAGAGAGTACCTGTAAAAGAGTACCTAAGAAGAATGAGACTTCCGAGAAGCATAGATTCCTACACAGGTACCATCGAAGGGGATCCCACTAGGATGGCCAGCAGTCACCAGAACCCCTTTGGCCCAGACATTTGGAGACAGCTTCAGTTTTCCTCCAGTGTTTTCCATCTTAAAAGCATAATATAAAATGTATGATCTGCAAAGGCTTTTCTTTCTCTGCTGAAGACAGATAAAATACTCATTGCTGTTTTAAAACACAGGCTAGGACTTTTTCTGGCCCAAATAATCTTTGAAAAGAAAGTCTCAAGGAACTTGGCAATATGTGTACACACACACACACACACAAACACACACATCCACACACACATCCATATGTATGTATGTATATATACATTACATAAATAATTATACATACATATATATATGTATATAATCCATAGCTTTACTAAGTTAATTACTCAAATCTAGCAAATTCTCTCCTAAATCCTCCCAGAGGCAAATAAAAGCAACATGTGAAGGGACTCTGGTTCCCTCAAGAAACTGGTTCCCTCTTCTTTCAGAGCCAATTCTCTTCTAGTAGGATGAGCCCTTTCTCCCACTTGCCATGGGCAGACTTCATAACTAGATGGGAGACCAATGATCTTTTGCTTCAGGAAGACCTCCCCAATGACGCAGTATTCCATTATCCTGAATCCAAACAGTGAAGGTACACCCTGGAATAGACTCAATCTAACAGAGAACTGTGTTAAATATTTAACAGAGGTTCTTCCTGACGTGCTTATCTCCTAAGTATCAGGGTTGGGGAGATGTTTCAGTCTACACCATGCCCACCTACCATGTAAGAATGGGAACCTGAGTCTGGATTCTCAGCATCCGTGTAAAAACTGCTCTTGATGCTGCATAGTTAATCCTAGCAACTGAATGGAAGAAGACAGATCCCCAAAGCTTGGTAGCCAGTCAGTCTAGCCAGTGGATAAACTAAGACATGAAATGAAAGTTATAAAAATATGGCAGAAACTGGAAGAGTTAGACACCCAGTGTCAGTCTCTATTCTCTCCACACCATTGCACACATGAACACACCACACATACACTCAAAGATAGTACCTTTTCTTAGGTTTCATCAACCTAAGAAAGAAACACTTTAGAATGCTTTTGTAAAGCCATTGGCATGATATCAATTCTGTTTTGCTAGATCGGATTTATCTCCTGTGGCTCCTGCTTGTCACCATTGCCTACAACTGGAACTGTTGGCTGCTACCAGTACGCCTTGTCTTTCCATGCCAAACACCAGACAACAGGAACTACTGGATCATTACTGACATCATATGTGATATCATCTACCTTGGTGATATATTATTGATCCAGCCAAGACTCCAGTTCGTAAGAGGAGGAGAAATTATCGTAAGTAGGGTTTGGGGAAAGAAATTGATAAATGAACCATGGCTAAATGGACTACAAAGACATCTAAGTTTGCAAGAATGTTTCATTTAATATTTGACTGTCTTTCTGTGAATCGAGCTTTGTCTTGGTCTGAACATTCTACGTCATCTATCTTGTCATCTCTATCTCAAACGTCTTCCACTTGATCCATTCTATTGGTAAATCATTTTGCTGGGTTTCTGAATGACTAAATGAGCTTTACATTTCTAAAACATTTTTTCAGTATTACTCTTTACTGAATTCTTCTTTCATATCCGCTATTGATTTACATTTTGGTTCAACTGGTTCTTTGTATTCTCTTTGAATTAATTTATGAGTTAGTTTTCTCTTTGATTTCATTTAAACAGTCTTATGGTTATCCTTTTTAATTTTGTATGACATTTTACCTAACTCCCTTTCATTGGAATCCTCTTTAAGGAGTTATTTTTAAGGGCTCATACTATCTGATTTATACATATATATACTTCTAGATTAGAATGTGTTCATCTAGGGTTATTTTGATGGTTGCCTTTTTACTATACATTTTCTTTCAGTTAAAGGGTTTCAATGTTCCAATGAGACTAGGTTGTGATAAAATTAAAGAACTGTTCATCTCACTGGACTAGTAATGTTATCCAGTAACTTCATTTACTCAAGGAACCTGGTAGAATGCCCTGTAACAGAGTGTTTACTGCAGAAACCGTAAGTGCTAGATACGCCCATTGTGTAAATATCCTAACATCTGACTTAAAACAGCATCTCTTTATCTTCAATAACTATTGGGAGACAGTGGAAGACGAGTGGTGTAGAATATGCTGAGATAAGGCTAGAGAGGGGAGGAAAATGTGGTAAGGACAGAGATTAGTGTTACGATAATTGAGGGAGAAAAGAAGAAAAGTAGATACAAGTGGAGAGTTGAGGTAGTATTAAGATGCAGAGTTTAAAGGTTGTTAATGCTATGGAATGCTAAGGTAAATAAGTAAAAAGAGGAAGGGATGAGAACAGAAGAAGTAGAGATGGGGTAAGAATGACAAGGAAAACATACACGATGTTTCTGGGATGGCTAGAAGACTGTACACCGTCTGCCCTCACCCTTTCATAGCTGTAATTTCACTGCACTACCAGTATGTATGGCTGCTGATCATAAGTGTATTCAAATTTTACAATTAAATAATATGAAAGTGCAAAATTCCCAGCTGTACTTTATCCATCTTTCTAGCGTTCAACATCATGGAGCTACTGTGCTGTAGTGCCCTGATTTGAAGCACTGTTCTAAGCTTTGCTTGTGGAAAACCATGGAGAGCACTGAGAGGCCTTGGGCTCTCCTTCAGGAGTCCAGTCACAGGGAAGAAAACACATGCCTCACCATGAACAAATGAAAAGCCCACGGTTGTCTGACTTTGTAGTGAATGTCTTCCAATCTACTTTTTGACTTTCCAAATCCATCACTTCCCATTTCTCAGGATCAAATGCCGCAGCCTACTTCAAAAGCCAAAATTCCTACCTTTGAGAAAGTATCTTCTTCTAGATTTATTTCCCATTTTGCACTTTCATAATCCATCTGCTTTTCAGACCCTTGTGAAAAAGGCCAGGAGGAAGGGTTTCCCCCAGATGTCCCCTGTGACTCCCTTGTCACAAATTCCTACCAGGACTACATAAATGTGCTTTCTAAGATCAGAGTATGGAGGGTCAACTGCCATAATGCCGAGCAACTCAGAATCATATGTATTACTGAATAAGAGACCAGGCTTCTTTAATTCTAAATATTTTCTTTTGAGTCTTCAGAAACTCTTATGTTTTCAAAATTATGAAAAGAGTAAATTTATTAATTCTTATTTTTAACTTTTGGTTTTCTGGGACATGTGCTCTATATTTAATTTTTTTTTCACTGAAAAAGTTCTAATGGTAATAATAGCCAAAGCTGCAGCAGACATCTATTTATAATATTCCCACTGAAGATTTCAGAACATGAGTTCACTCATTCCCCAAGCCTGGACCTCACAGCAGCTTGATAAATGATGGTGATGATGATGGTGATGGTGTACAAATAAGAAGTGAACACCAAAAGAAATTTAAAAACCACTAATTTCAGCCTCTATTAGATGCACAAAATCAATGTTTGACAAGTGGAAAATGACAAAATCACTAAAAGGAGACTTTTATTTTCAATTTCCTAAGAGATGTTTGCACACGATAGACTGTTAAGACCATGAAAAATAATCAATAAAAACACACTCGATGGGCTCTATTTAAAATGCATTACCACCAACGACAAACACAGAGCAGGAACTAATTGCTGTGTTTGTTCAAAAGAAGCTTAATGACTCCTTTAATTTGGAGTAAGTAGTTTTAGCCTTTGAAAGTTGATTACATTTGGTACAAAGTCTATGTACACTGGGTTCCCAACCTGAAGGTCTCACTATGCTCCCGTTAAGTGATACCACAGAAGTGTTCATCCATCTATTGAACAAATGTTTAATGCCTACATAGACTGGGTAGATATGCCTACCTGCCTTCTGTACACATATTGTATTTAGTTAACATATGTGGCACCAGAGCTGGAACATGACAATATTAATTCTGCAAGTCTTTTAGGAAAAAGCCACCAGGAAGTTTACACATGTTCTATATTTATTAACATCTTCTGAAAATGATGCTACATAGAGAATGAAACGCCGATACTATAAAAATTCCCTTATATGTAGCTGAAACCAAGTGGGCAGTGGATTTAATGTTATTTACATGCTCATTTATTGTGTGTGCCTATGACTGTGTGCAGGTGCATGCACACAGGTACCTCGGTGTGTGGGAAGGTAAAAGGACAACTTGCAGGAGTCAGTTCTACCCTTCTGTCATATGTGTTCTAGCTTTCGTGAATGTGCCCTTAATGCTGAGCAAGCTCGCGGGCCTAGCTCTGGGTATTGGATATGAGACATTACTATAACTTTTGATTGATAAAGTTCACACAAAGGGTCTGTGGAAATGTTTAGTGCCAACTAACGGCCATGTCAGTTAGGTCCAGGAAACTGCTTGGCACACTCAACCTTCACAATTACTGTTTATAGAAGTGACCTGAAATTCCTTTGCACTCTAGACATTTTAATGATATTTATTTTATTTAACTTTGATAAATAAAACCTAGGCTAACTATAACACCTAGAAACAAACAGACCAGGATCAAATTTTACTACTAAAATTTACTAATGGTATTATTTGAAGAAACACGATTAACTCTCTCTTCTACTAAGTTAAAAATAGTTTCAATTGTATAAGTCTATGATAAAGGTTAAATAAGATGATATGTATCCCAAGATATGGCTGGCAGGAGTAAACTATCAGGTGCATTCAGTGAATAAATACATTTACTATTCCCATGCTGTCTCCTTAGCTGCCTTTATTCGATAAATAAACATCCACACATTTCCCATTATATCTTTTCTGTGTCTTTAGCTGTCTTTCTCACCTGACAGTCAGTTCCTGAAAGGTGAGATCAGTGTTCTATCTCATTTTCTTATCTATCCTTGGAATTCAAGGATATTCAAGACATGTTTGTAGGAGTGAATACACAATAAAGATTTTCGTCCTTTGAGTAATTCTTTCACTGCATGTGATATTCTTTTTTAAGTACTCTTCTTGGTTCTATATAAAATTGCAGAATTGTTGATCAGAGGAGGTAAATAATGACTAAATGTACTAGCATCTGGGAAGAGCATCCTCTAAGACTATTAGGATAGGATTTAATGTAATTAGCATATCCTTCCTAAGGTAAGCCTCCCCTGAAGAAATGCCTTCTGCATAGTAAGCAGGCTTGAATGAGAGAAGGAATTAAATAGGGTGACATTTTAAAAAGTAAGGGCCTAATTGTCACTAGTAAACACACTGATCCTCATAAGGCTGATGGTGCCAAATTTATTTAGCCCTCAAAAGAACAGGGATTTTAAAATTGCTAAATGCTACTTTCCTTTAATCAAGCATTTTTAGCTGTGTTCACATTTATTCAATCACAGAATTATAGACTCTGAAAGGAAAGGTATAAATGTGAAAAGAAACTTCCTAGTTAGTGGGAGAATGCAGAGTTTTAACTTAACAGCTTGGCACGTGACTTGTGTCCATCTGTCTGCATTAGGGCTTTGATGGGGCTGATTTTACTCAATCTTTCTTGGCACAAAGTTTATAAGATTACCAATGAAACCTGTCTATGTCTACCTGTGGATCAGTAATCCTTTTATCTTCATCATAGAAATTATTAAATTATCATATCATGCACATATTTCAATATATTTCTATAAAATTTGCTGCATCTATGTGGGTAAAGGGTATAACCAAAGTAAGAGGAGAGGGACTAGGAACTGAGTTGACTGGAAAGTTGGGGGAAATGATGTGGTACATATGTGATGTATATGTGTGCTTGTGTTCATATGTGACCATGAGTGTATCTGTATGTGTCTATATGTGTGTGTATGCATGTCTATAATGTGTATCTTTGTGTATCTGTCTGTGTGTGTGTGTGTGTGTGTGTGTGTGTCTGTTTGTGTCTGTATATGTATATGGATACCAGAGGTTAATGTCGTATGTTTTTCTTCAGTTGCTTTCTACCTTTATTTTGTAAGACAGAGTCTCTCACTAAATGGGAAGACCATAAATTTGGCCACAATGGCTAGCCACTGGGTGTTAGAGATTTGCCCATCTCTACTCACACCCACACATAGCACTTATTCTATAGATACATGCTATTGTGACCACCAACTCAGGTTCTCCTGCTTATGTGGCAGGCATTTTAACAAATGGGCCATCTAACGAGCCCCAACTAATTGATCTTTAACATTAGTTGGGGGCAATTAAAAACTTCCATATTAAAGATCATGGATAATTAGATGATAAATATTATTAGACAATGATGCTGCTTCAGTATGCCCAAGTTCCGATATTTAAATCAATTAAGAGTTTATAAGAAATCTCGTCCTAACAACAATATCAACCAACCAGAGCTCCCGGGGACTAAACCACCAACCAATGAGTAAACATGGAAGGAACCATGGCTCCAGCTGCATATGTAGCAGAGGATGGGCCTTGTCAGGCATCAGTATGAGGAAAATCCCTTGGTCCTGTGAAGCCTTGCTTCCCCAGTATAGTATAATGCCAGGGCGTTGAGGTTGGAGTGGATGGGTGAGAGTGAGAACATCCACATAGAAGCACGGGATGGAGGAGGGGGTATGGGAGAGGGCGGAAAGGGGATAACATTTGAAATGTAAATGCATAAAATATAAAAGAAAAATAAAAATTTTTAAAAAGATCTCTCCCACTGGGAGAATAATGGTAAGTTCAGCTTTACTGAACACAGCTCCTGGATGTGATGCTAGGGGAAGGGACAGAGATTTGGTGTGGTGCTCTTTGAAACTACAAACATGGATGAGATTTTTCAAGAGGTAAATATAATGAGAAGAGAACATAATGAAATTTTGGGATATGCTGCATTTTCAAATGGCCAGCTGATGGGTTCAAAATAGACACGCAAATGCTGGACCTTAAGCAACTCAAGCAGGTAAACCAAAAGTGACATTTCTCCTTCCTTGAAGAAGAAAGTCTTAAAAAGAGTAGTCCAGAAAAATGCCAAATGCCAAATGTTATAAAAATCTCTTACCCTTCTCTTCATGCTCCTCTATATATATCCACTCAATATTTACTAAGTTCTTAGACACTCGTTTACCCAAATGTCAAAGTCAGTCCTGTCCTCAAGAAGATTACAGTTTAACCAAGTGAAATGGCAAGATGGCGTTCCTGCACAAGCCTGGTGATGTGATTTTGACCCTCCAACCCAGGTAAGATGGTAAAGGAACACTAACCTCACAACCTTGTCCTATGATGTACACAGACACACATATGCATACAGGTACACACGTGTACACACTTATTATATAACTATATATAATAATAAATAAAGATTTAAAAAAGACCCAAGAAATATATGCACTATATCAAAATCCCTTGAGTTTCACAACACAAATGTTAAGTGTGGAAGGGGTCCTGTGTGGACTTTGCACTGTTAGTTTTGTCAGGATGAAAGAAATAGGAAGACAAACTATAACCAAACGCTTGTAGACTAGGGACGACTATGAAGAGAGTAGGTAGGGTAAAGAAGTGTGGCTGACTCTCCTGCAACTTCTATGTTAAATAAAAGGACGACAACAAAAAGGAAGCAAAACAGCTTCCATGTTTGCTTGTGTGTCTATGTGTGTGTATAGGTCTGTGTCTGTGTCTGTGTCTGTGTCTGTGTCTGTGTCTGTGTCCGTGTCCGTGTCCGTGTCTGTGTCTGTGTCCGTGTCTGTGTCTGTGTCTATGTGTGCATGTGTGTGTGCACACACTCTTGGTTTTGTGTGGTTTTTGCCTTACAGATTTTTATTTATTTTTCTGTCTATTTGTACTTTCATATTTGATTTTTGTTTCCTTAGTTTGGAGGGAGAAGAACATAAAATTAGGTGTGTAGAGAAGCAAGTTGGATCTAGAAGGAACTTGGGGAAAGGAAAGAATATGATCAAAATATACTATATAAAACATTTTAGTGGGGTTGGGGATTTAGCTCAGTGGTAGAGCGCTTGCCTAGGAAGCGCAAGGCCCTGGGTTTGGTCCCCAGCTCCGAAAAAAAGAAAAAAAAACATTTTAGTGAGAGGTAAATAAATAAGTAGAGTTAGTGAAAAGGATAAAAGCATGGTGGACATCTGTGTGTTTTTAAAATGCAAAAGGCTGAAGCATGATTATAGGCTGGGGTTGAAGAAAACGAGTAGAGAGAAATAACTGTGAACATTCCAAAGAAAAAATAATAAATACATTTTCTGATCATAATCAAAAGTACGAATGTATTACAGGTAGATTCAAATGAGCTGAAGAGGCACTACAGGAGTTCTACAAAATTCCAGGTAGGTGACTCACAATGAGTCCAGAACGGCTTGAGCAGAACCAGCTTCACTCTAAGTCGCATTGCTACAAATATGATGCCTTCCTGTAACAAGCACCACACAGGCCCGAGAGAGTTTTATTCAGCAGGAGCAAGTCCTGCTAATACTTCACCCTCCATACTTCATACTGCATCCATTCCCCGTATCTGCAAATTTGGTGTTAAATATGTACAAGCCAAAGTCAGGGAATTCTAAGTTGGGGAAAATGGCGTGTACCTTTTATTCTCTACAGAACTCTAGTTTCCAGTTCTTGCACTGTGGTGGTGTAAAGCCTGCAATGATTTCTATTCCTTCCTGAACTTCATAGAAGCAAAGTAAAGAAACTGAGAGAAGCAGTTACTTAGACAATACAGCATCTTTCTTTTCTAAGATGAAAACATGATCTTATCTCATACGCTTTTCTCTCAATCCGGCTACAAATCGAAAAGTAGGCAGATATGAGATAACCTAAGGTTACCTAAATCCATTTCGGTTATTTAGTTCCTCAAAATATGCTAGTAAATGTACTGCCAGCACACGCAAATATTGTTAACCCCTCCCTCTGTCATCCTCCATCCCTCATCCTCCCCCTCTCTCTTACACACACAGACACACACACACACACACACACACACACACACACACACACACACAGGCTATATATAGGCCCTAAATCCCGTTCAATTTTTTATTTCTGATGAAATTTTTCCACTTTGACATTTATATAACAGATCTATAATGCTTTAACAAATTGAACAAACATGAAGATTATTCTTTGTAAAATCCATAGAACTCTGAATACTTTTATGGAATTTGGAGATATGTAAAATCCATTTGTGTACATTTATTTAATTATGGTCACTCCTTTTGATTTCCCTTAGCACAGTCCTAGAGCACTGCAGTATACTTAATTTTTATTACATTTATTTTGGTTTGTTCAGTGTATGTATGTACATACACCGAGACACAAGTGTGGAGGACAGAGGACAACTTAGAGGATTTAAAACTTTCCTTCCAGCCTTTGGGCCCCAGGTATCAAAGTCTGATCTTCAGATTTTGTGACAAGTACCTTTACCTACTGAGTCATCTCACAAGCATGACAATATAGTTATTTTTGTCCTTGATTATTATATCATTAGATTAATCCTTAGAAGTGGAAATAATCTTACTCTTTCAATACTAAAATGTCTTACAAAGCCCTAGGTACAGAATTTAAAGTTAATCCATACTTAATTCAATTTCCTACAATTCAGCAAGAAATAAATTATCTGTGTCTACACAAATCTACATGGGGAAGGTAAGATTATGAATGACTGAGGATTACATAGAAAAACCAAGTGGTAAGTTGAACAAACAGGGAGCATGCAAATAAAACTATCATTAGCATTTGAGGTGAAAACCGTGGGTTCTAGGGTAGCACTAGACAAGTCCGAAAACTGTGTTCCTGCTTCCTTGTTTAAGACATTATTTTTATTTTTTTTTAGATTTATTTATTTATTTTATATGAGTACACTGTAGCTGTCTTCAGACACACCAGAAGAGGGCATCAGATCTTATTACAGATGGATGTGAGCCATTATGTGGTTGCTGGGATTTGAACTCAGGACCTCTGGAAGAGCAGTCAGTGCTCTTAACCGCTGAGCCATCTCTCCAGCCCAAGACATTATTTTTAATTAATGTCCTATACACGTCTCAACTTACAATGAGGGTCAGTATGTACAGGGTAAAGGGGTGATGGTATGTGAAATTTCTGAGCCAACACATTGAGAGAATCATTTGCTTATGACAACTAATCTGGTTAAGTAAGTAAGTGATATTTCTACTCAATGGTTGTTGGCTTTGAAATTGTTACTCACTTCCCAAAGCGTTTTATCTCATATATGTGGTCTTACAACATGTTCCTATAACATATCATTTTGTCTACTCCACTTTGTGTTCCCACATGCACACATGCACGCACCTGCCCAGGAGCTATCTCATACCCACGGATGAAATACACACAAACACATTAGGTTATTTTTAGTACGCTTTTTAGTTTAATGGCTGGACACTTCTAAACAGATTCCTGACCAAAGCATCACAACCACCCCCCCCACATGACCCTAACTGCTATTTATTATCTCAAGATAGTTTAGATTTTTTTAATGTATTGGTTAATAAGCTACTTATGAAAACAATTATTTTATTGTAATACCTTATTGTTATCGCAGTCAAGGAAGTCTATAAGGGATTAGAGAGACAGACAAGTGGTAAGGAGCACTTGCTTCTCTTACAGAGGACCAAAGATTGGTTTCTAGGACTCATGTCTGGAAACCTCTTATAACTCCAGCTTCAGGGTAGATAGTGCTCTCTTGTATACACATGGGCACACACACATACACACATACACACACATACTCACACACACATACACACACACATACACACAGATACACACACACATACACACACACATACACACACACATACACACACATACACACACATACACAAACTCATACACACACACAGATACACACACACACGGAGGGGAGAGGCAAATATATAAGCACAAAATATACAAAAGTAGACAAAATTATGTTGATTGCTAAGGAATGCCCTTTGATTATCAAAGTCTGAGAATAATGTAAATGCATGGAAAGTTTTAAAATGAATATTTTAGTGATATCATGGTGCTTCTCCGTACTTTTTTTTTCATCTGAGTTGATGATCTATTGTAAGCAGAATTTATTTCTTTCTGTCTTTTAGCCTGTGTAGTCTCTAATAGAAGCCTTCATGGCACATAGTTGGTAGCACAACAACCCAAAGAAGATAGTGGTGGAAATCACCAAGGAACCTAGATGAACAAGAACTATATAATCCATGCTGAGCACTGAAGGAATAGATGGACCACAGAGCAATGGCATTGCGGTGAATTTATAAGAGTTTCAAACAAAATTAAAACTAGATTTGATTTGTACTCCACAACCTCATGTTCCAGACTATCAAAATATGTTAGCATCTGCTTCATCACTGAACTATACGGGACACGAAAAATCTGATCAAAGGTCATGAGTAAGGAGAAGTCAGACACATGAAAGTAAAAGAGAAATGTGTAGACTAGACTAGAGTACTAGTTTGTAAACTAATATTTTAAAAACTAAGTTTTTATTTATTTAATTTTATCTTTATTAACTTGGGTATTTCTTATTTACATTTCAATTATTATTCCCTTTCCCGGTTTCTGGGCCAACATCCCTCTAACCCCTCCCACCCCTTCTCTATGGGTGTTCCTCCCCATCCTCCCCCCATCACCACCCGCCCCCCAACAATCACGTTCAGGCCAAGGGCTTCCCCTTCCACTGGTGCTCTTACTAGGTTATTCATTGCTACCTATGAGGTTGGAGCCCAGGGTCAGTCCATGTATAGTCTTTGGGTAGTGGCTTAGTCCCTGGAAACTCTGGTTGGTTGGCATTGTTGTTCATAAGGGGTCTCGAGCCCCTTCAAGCTCTTTCAGTCCTTTCTAAGATTCCTTCAACAGGGATCCCATTCTCTGTCCAGTGGTTTAATGATGGCATTAGCCTATGTATTGCTGTATTCTGGCTGTGTCTCTCAGGAGAGATCTACATCCGGTTCCTATTGGTCTACACTTCTTTGCTTCATCCATCTTATCTAGTTTGGTGGCCGTATATGTATGGGCCACATGTGGGGCAGGCTCTGACTGTAGTACTTGTTTTAATGATATGTCTTTACATGGCATCGTGTAAGTGAAAGCTATTTGGATTAAATAGTAAATAATTAATTACAGCATGACAACTTTCACATACTGTTGCAGTTTGAATGTGAACTATCTCCTGTAGACGCATACTTGGTCCCGAGATGGTATGAGAAGGTTTTATAGCCTTTAAAAGGTGAAACCTTGCTACAGACATTATCTTACTGAAGTCAAATTTGAGGCTTTATAGCCCTCAGGCCACTACTTCCTATTCACTCTAGACATCCTGAGTTGGAATGCAGTTGATCGGCCATCTTCCTGCTTCTCCCCTCTCTTCCCTGCCTTGACCATGTCCTCTCCACTATGATAAACTGTATCCCCCTCGATCCATAAGCTAAAATGAACTCTTTCATCCTTAGGTTACCTGGCAGGATAATTTATCACAGCAATAGAAAAGTAGCTTGCACATATATTGGCATGTTGGGTTCAATTTCTAGCATAGAGAGGCAGGCAAGTGCCACATGAATGTGAATATGCTCTGTCAACAGATGGATGTGGCATCTCTACTGCCATTTGAAGTTCTCTACATCTTCTTTGGAGTCAATCCAATATTCAGAACAAATCGGATATTAAAGGTAAAGAAACCGTATTCAGCTGCTTCTTTTTCTCCTGATTGAAATCTTGAAGTAGTTTAGATATCCTAAAATTCACAGTGCTCAACTTATTGTAAACAGTGCTCCATTTCTCTGCCTTCATCACTGCTATTTTTGAATGGATAATGCCATAGATTCTACAGATGGAAATGACTACTACCTGCCTATCTTACAAACAAGTACTTTTTTATAATCCAAAATGGAATGTTTTTATACTTCTAAAGATGACGAGAATTACAAGTAAATAATTTTTTTTCTCTGCAACCTATTTTATCAGAGATTTCCTGAATGCCTAAAATATCAGGTGTTCAAACAAAGCAATAAATAAACAAAAAAAAAAAAAAAAAGAGGTTAAATTTCCTGAAGCCCTGAGACACATCTACAATTTACCTGGAAAGCAAAGAAAGTTTTCTGAGTAATAATATGGAAAGAAGTTCAAGATAGATTGTTAAGGAAAATGGGAAAAGCTAGATACAAAATACTTTACAGAACAATATTAATTTATATAAACCAGAAAAACTGTTAAATTGTCTAAATTGAAGTAAATTACTAAATACTACAAATGTTTTTTCAAAAACTATTTAAAGCAGTTGCCTAAGATGAAAAAAAATCAAGATGAATAGAGGCAAGAAGGACAAAAATGTTGAAGTGATGTATTTAATATTGATTTAGAAATACATATTGCCTATTCAAAATATCCTAAGACATACATATTTCATAAACTTAGATTTGTTGGGTAACTTGTACAAGTGAGAGGCAAATCTGAATGAATTTTTACATACATCTTTAAGAATAGCAGTAGTTAAGAATACTGACTGCTTTTGCAGGATCCAGTTTCAATTCTCTGCATCCACATGCCAGCTAACCACGGTTTGTACCCCTATTTCCTGGGGATCTGGCACCCTCTCCTGTCAGCTGTCAACATCTTATGTAGAGCAAATAGACATGCAGGCAAAACACCTATACACACATTTTTTAAAGGTGTTTTTTAGCTTTTCTAAAAAATTGGTTATTTTATTAATTTACATTTCAAATGTTATCCCCCTTCCCTGTTTCCACTCCACAAATCCCCTGTCCCCTCCCTCCTCACCCTCACTCACTCAAATTTTTGGAAGAACGCCAATGATACTTCTACTTCAAAAACAATACTCTTAAAAGAAACTCAAAATATGTTATAAATTTGAATTGTGTATCTTTTGCATCCTGGGAAAACAGGTTGATTATATTTCCAGCAGGATCTAGCCACCATGATGGATTGTACAATGGCAACAATTACTGGGGCTAACTTTGCTACACACTTTGTTAAAGCTCTGCTTCCTTTATCTATTTTATTCCTTCCCACACTGAGGAAGACGAGAGTCAGCATACTTGGAAAGCTGTCCACCCTCACTGATGATGTTGACATTACTTATCTTACTGCGGATTATTTGTTATACTATTGGCAGATAGAGATCAGGCACAAAAACCTACCTATGCTTACAATTTTTCTAAGTTTAAAGAATCCTGACCCTGTATTCCCATATGCCCAAGAAAACTCTAGAGTGTCCTGGTGTGATGTTGGAATATGAGTGTTAATCAAGGCAGAGCACTATACTCCATCTCTGAATCTATGCTAGAGAGCTTTCTAGAGGCAGCATTTAATACAGAATATCACGTAAGTCAACACTGATTTTTTTTTCTTAGCTGAGTAGTCCTATGTTTCAGTTATTTATAAAGGTGTTATTTGGAGAGACAATTCTCTAGGGTAAATATTATCATGTACCTGTCTCCAGATTATAAATGAAAAAAAAATGCTATGAACATAAATTTTCTCTTTGAACACGTTAGTTTTAAAACATTGTCCTTTCAGCAAACTTCTAGTAAAGAAGTTATCAAAAATTGTACTTAACATTATCTGAGCTTTTGAAGGATATTTTCAGGAATTCCAGGAAAACAAACATTTGTGTATATTTCTACCTTAAGAGGAAACATTTCTATTTCACATATAAGATGAATGTATTGCACATAACAGTATTCTATTACATATACTATTTTTTAATCCAAAGGCTCGGCAGTCACATACAGATTGGGTGATAATTTGGAGTAAGTAGTGGCTGAGGACTCTTCTCTGTGAGATCTTTCTAAACACATTCAGTATGTCAATGTACACCTTCACACACTCTTTTCACTACATCATTTTTAGGTAAGGAGCCAAATATGACATAGACAATTTTTCCAGAACCACATCAACAATAGTGCTGGCAGTTAGTTCTGGGATCCATGGTGATTTCATGGTCCTATTCTGTGCCCTGTGTCCTATAGAAATGAAGGAAGAAGGAGAGGATGAAGTAGGAGAACCCCAAGGAAGTGAGAGCTGAGAAAAAAAAACTAGAAATGAAAGAGAATATACAGTGTTTGTCACCCTGGGCCTGGGTTACTTCACTTGGTATTTTCTCTAGTTCCATTCATTTACCTGAAAATGTCATGATTTCATTTTTCCTTACAGCTGAGGAAATATTCTTTGTGTGCATCTGCACATTTAAGAACCTTGAGGGAAAGAGCAACTCTGTTTCGATTATATCACATGAAGCCATTGAACCTTCAGATAGCACAGAACACAAGCCTCTAATAACGTTTAGTGGACTCTACATTTTGAAAAAAAATATAGATTTACTGCCTCTTCCTTAAAAATAAAGTCACTGTTAACAACAATTTTTTCTTCTTTTACTTATATTTGGAAGTATGATTTTAACCATTGCAGAGTAGAAATTCACTATATGCGTTAGAAAGAAACCCATTATTGATTTTCCACATGCATCACAAATAAGACTGTAATAAATGGATAAAAATAAAACAAGACAATCATTTTTCTAGGTTTGGTACCATGTTAAAATACTATTTCAAGAAAATATCATTAAATATGACAGACATGGGATTTTTTTAAAGGTGTGAACAAAATCATTTCTAATAAAACCTGTGTTGTATAGTTTTAACTAAATCAGCATACGGTTAACTTATTTTTTTATTTCTTTTGCTTATTTCTTATACAGTACACTTCATTCTTTGAGTTTAACCATCACCTGGAGTCTATAATGGACAAAGCATATGTCTACAGGTGAGCTTCATTGGTAAATTTGGGGGGAAGCAGAGAAAGTGGTGGCAGGACATTTTAAAAGGCATTTAGGAGACAATGACCACCCTGCTCAAAAACATTTTCTATCTTGCTATATAAAAATGAGTGCATATTCTAAAGCCAATTGGGCTGTTTTGAGTACACTTAGATTAAAGTAAGGAAGAGAACCCATCATGTGACAGTTTAAACAATAAGAGAGGAGTACACTCTTGCAAGTCAGATCTCCAACTCTCATGGCAATTTATGCATAGCCTAAATTTCACTCATTTGCCATTCTGAATTTCCTGAGTAGAAACCTTCGATCACAGTTCATCACAGCGTGAAGTCCTGTGAGTCTTTCCGATCTCCAGGTAAATCAGTGCGGCGTATTTTATGGGACTCAAAATGAAGAAGTGACCCTTGAGGCGTGTCTTTCACAGAGTTGACTCAAGCCATCTGTGCAAAGAAATGAAGACTTTCTTTACACTCCGTCAAGCCCACTCAAGACTCTGCAGGCAGACAACATGTGGTGTCACCTTCGCTTTCTACTGCACAAATGAGAGTTGACACTTAGCAAATCTAAAGCGAGAGAGCTCATTGGAAGCATAGAGAAAAAGAAAACGTTGAAATCAGCTGCTTTCCAGAAACAACGTCAAGCCTTACTTTCCATTTATTCTCTCTGACAGGATTATCCGAACAACTGGCTACTTGCTGTTTCTTCTGCACATTAACGCCTGTGTTTATTACTGGGCTTCAGACTATGAAGGAATTGGCTCAACTAAATGGGTCTATAATGGGGAAGGAAACAAGTGAGTTCTAATTTTGAAAGAGACTTTTCTTTCTCTTCTAAATTTTCAGTTTTAGTATAAGAATTTTCAATAGCCCCCATTTTCTCCAAGCTTTTATAAGTATGTTAGTGGTACCTTGTGGGGCTCTGGTACTGTGAGCGGGGGTGGAGCTCTCCACGATGATCTCTCATACAGCTAGGTGCATGGGTTCCGGCGAGGGGGAGAGAACTCAGGCAGAGGCGGGGAACAGCTTTTGCTAGTTCTGCTCCTTTCCACCACTGCTGCTTCAGTTGCTCCCCGGTAAGGGGTGAAGGAGAGATTCTGGCTGCGATTTCAGTGAGAGCAGATCTCTATCCCAAGAGACAGTGTTATAGATCTTATGATAGAAGCTCTCAGACCATGGAATAATTCCTGCACAGTTTTAATTCAGGACACAACATTTAAATACAGTTTTTGGATGGGTCAGTGTCTGACAGCAGGTACTTCCTATTTACTGGTTGGGCCTCAGAGCTTGAGAAGACCTCATCTACATATTTGGGGTCATGGTCCTGCTTCTACATCTGATCTGTGTTGAGCCTAAGTTAACTGTGGTCACTGTCTTCACCTCTGGAGGAGGGATTTGGGGCATTGTCCTCTGTGCCTGATCTGTCTTGAGCCTATGTAACCTGTGGTCACATCCTCATCTGTGGAGGCAGGGCTTGAGGCATTGCTCTAAGTAACTGATCTGTCTCAATCCTCTCTACAAGGGTTGGGGGTGTGGAGCTAGTGAGGCCTTGATCTGGGAGGCTGAGAATGTACCTGCCTTCCCTATTAGGGTCAATTTTTGGGATTTGCCTTGTCTCAACCAGAAACCAGGGTACCTTTCACAGCTCACTGCCCCACAGTACATGAGTTTTATTGTGATATTTTTTCATGAGAGTATATAATCTATTTTAGCCATATTGACACCTCTAATACCCTTGTTCATGCCCTTCCTACTCCCATTGGTCGCCTTCCTCTTCCCAACTTCCTCTTCTACTTTTAGTGTGTGTGTGTGTGTGTGTGTGTATAAGCATGTGTATGTTTATGTTTGGGTGTGTGCATGTGTGTATATTAATTTGTACTATTTACAGGAGCATAAATAGGAGGATATGGAAAAATAAGAAGTCTACCAGTAGCTACATCACTAAAGACAACTGTTAGTCACTGTTCAGCCATAAGTAGTAAAACCTCTCTTGTGGGTTAGCATGCTTTTAAGTGAAAAAGTATAAGAGAAAATAGAAACTATTGGAGCAGGGTGTGTTGGGGGGGCGTTGTGGGTGTATGTCTGTGTGTGTCTATGTGTGCATCTATGCATGGGGGTATATGTGTGTGTATGAATGTGTGTGTCTATGTGTGAGTGTGTGCATGTGTGTGAGTGTATCTGTGTGTCAGTGTGTGAATGTGTCAGTGTGTCATGCGTGGTGTATGTCTATGTCTGTGTGTGAGTCTGTTTGTGTATGTTTGTGAGGGGGTACGTGTGTGTGCATATGCATGTGTGTATGTGTCTGTCTGTCTATGTGTGAGTGTGTACATGCATGGTATATATGTGGTTGTGTATATTTGTAGATGTGTGCATGTGTATGTCTGCATGTGTGTGCAAATATGTAGATGTGTGTGTAGATGTGTACATGTGTGTGTGTCTGCATGTGTATATGAGTATGTGCATGTGTGTGTAAATGGGTGCATGTCTGTGTATGAATGTATGTGTGTATCTGTTTCTGTCTGTGTGTATTATGTACATGTGTGTGTATTTGTGTATGTGTGTGTGTGTGTGTGTGTATCTAGGTGTGTGAACATGTATGTGATGTGGGTGGTGCTTGTGTCTGTCTGCATGTGTATGTGTGCATGTTGGTAAAGATGTGGGTGTGTGTTTGTATGTATGTATGTGTAATGGTTTGTATATGCTTAGACCAGGGTGTGTCACTATTAGAAGTTATGGCCCTGTTGGAGTAGGTGTGTCACTGTGAGTGTGGGCTTTAAGAACCTTATCCTAGCTGTCTGGAAGTGAGAATTCTGCTAGCAGCCTTCAGATGGAGATGTAGAACTTTCAGCTCTGTTGCACCATGTCTGTCTGGACTTTACCATGTTCCTGCCTTCAGATGGAGAGCAAAGAGAGTAAAAATATCTCAAACATTATATACTATCATAAGCAAGCCAGTTATGTGTAAAGAATTATAATCGTCTTTTTTTAACCAGCACTGGTTTTCTAAATATTTTTGATAGTACACTAACTACATCATTGCCCCCTTCCCTTTCCTCCACCCAAACAATCTCACGTACTCCTCCTTTCTCTCTTCCAAACCATGGCCTCTTTTCACATTCATTCACTTTAGACCTGATTTTTTAAAAATCTTACAAAGACCACTGATTGTAAAACACACATGCACACAGAGTAAACATGGTCTTAGAAATCTAAAAATCGATCCTGTATAAACAAAATGAACTTAGAATGTGAGTATTTACTTTAATATGAATAATTTTATGGAAAATTAAGACACCAACTATATTTAGTACATTAATACCACAGTAGCTAATGGTGAAAGACTGGCGGTGTAAGGGTTATGTTAAAGTGAGTAGTATGTGTTAGTCAGGTTTCATTTCTCTGGAAAATATCTGAATGAGGCAACTTATTAGGGAAAGAGGCTGTTTCGGCTCATAGCTTCAGAGGATTCACTCCAGTGTAAGCAGGCTCCCTACAGTGGACCTGAGATGAGGTGGATCACCAGGAACAGCAGGAAGCCCTTAGGACAGCAGATATCACATCGTGGTTGGTACCCAGGAAACAGAAAGAGAGCAAGCCTCTGAAGTTAGTGGGCTTTCTCCTTTATCTGTCTCTTTTCTATCTGGGTTACAGTTCATGAGATAGTGCCATGAACATTCAGGAAAGATCCCCAACTTCTTTAATTCTCTCTGGAAATGCCACCCCAAGGGTGGCATTGATTACTCTTCTAGATCCTCCCCAGTCTTGTACTGTAGACAATTACAACTCTCCATCATAAGTTACAGTAGCAAGTGTTAGAATAAATTGGAACTTCATGGCATGGAAGTAAAATGATATAATGATTTTGAGACAGGGTCTCTATACATAGTTCTGACTCCCTGGAACTTTTTATATGGACCAGGCTGTCTTTGGATTCTTAGAGATTTGCCTGTTCCTGCCTCCCCAGTGCAGGGATTAAAAGTATGTGGCACTACACCCGAAGAATATAGCAGTTTTAAGAAAAGACCCATTAATTATGCAATTACCCTGCAACTTAAATTTTGCGCACGTTTTTATTGAATAGAAATTAAAATATATATCAAAGTGGTAGAAGTACATCAGAATATTCAGAGAAAATAGATTCACAATAATCAGAAACTTTATATAGCCAAGGAATGTTTTTGATATTTTTGAAAGCTGTACTTATATACATACAATGGAGACTACTTAGGAATTTGTATAAATAAATTACATGTACACAAGTAGCTCTCAATAGACTACACAAAGCATACGTACTTTGTGATGCCATTTGTATAAACCAATGGATTAAATGATTCTATTTACAACACCGTCAAGTGGAATAAAAAACTAAGACATTCAACAGAGATACCCTGAAAGCTACATCAGGCAAATGAAAGCCTGTGAAACAGAAGTGATTCAACAGAATGACATCTGGGTTCATGGATTAGATGAGTGATTATTGCTCAAATGTAACCAACTCGGGGCAAACTGTCAAAATCCCGGTGGAATCTTTCCCTGCCTTACATCACCCATAAAAATCAAGTAATTAGATTGAAGACTCAACTGTGAGACTCCAAGCTATGAAACTGCTAGAAGAAAGCAGAGCATGATAGCTCCATGACTGTCTTGAACAATAATAAGTTTAATATGGCCCCTCAAACGCAAAAGCAAAGGTCAATCCACGGGTTTCCATCACACTAAACATATCCTATACCAGAAACAAACATTGGTTTCTATTACACTAAAAATTGCTTATACTAGAAACAAAATAATCAACAAATCAAAGCTGGACAGAATATTTACAAACCATACCTGTGATAATGGGCTAATGTCCCAAATATGAAAAATTCCGACAATTTAATAGCAAAAGCTTTTAATGAACAAGGTTTGAAATGAGACTTCTAGAATACAGAGAAATGGCTGATAAAAACATCAAGGGTGCTCATCATTAATCACCAGGAAATATATATACCAAATCTACAACATGGTTTCTAATTACCACAGCTAGGATTACAATAATCAGAAAAGGAAAACAGGTATTGTGAAAAACACAGGGAAGGAGGCAGTGCAATGAGTGTCTCTATATGGCCAGGGACTTGGAAATCAATATAGAAAACAGAACATTGACATCTCACATTTTTTAAATGTCTTTTTAATTACAAGTAGTCTAATGAGTAAGATCGTAACAATATAGCTTTGATTTGCACTTCCCTGATAATCGATGATATTGAGAGGTTTTTTTATACTTTTTGTTTAGATTATTTTGAGTTTCTTACATGTTTACAGAAGCAAAATTTCCAGTTCATTTTCATGTCCAATGTTAAATTTTACCTTATTGTTTTAACTGGGAGCTATGTGTTGTCATGCATTAAAATTTTATAGAGAGTCTACATATTAAATCAGTCCAATGGACTCTCCTTGAAAAGATTTATCTGCCTGGAGTGTAGATATTAGAGATAGACACCCTTGACTAATTAAGCTAATCCTAGAAAATCAATATGATGCCATCTAATTAAATTACAAATCTTACCTTTGGTTGGGAATGTCTTGGTGTGTAAGACATGTCTGAGAAAAGAATCCAAAAATAAACCACAAAGCATCAGGGCAGAAAATTTTCCAATTAACATAGCATACTATTTAATTTTTTAAAAGTTCAAGGCTAACCCTTGAGACTTGGGAAATCAATGCCAACATTTCAGATTCAGCTGTCATTTTTGGCATTTATAAATAGGAAGGTGAATGAAGGTAATACTGTGCTTGTTCAAAAGTGATGTATAATAGAGCTGACCACATAGGAAAAAAATTAGCCTCTTCCCACCCTTTGGAGGTATTAAATTTTAAAAGCTTCCTTATTTTAAAGAAACCCAGAGGTGAGAACTTGTAACCAAAATAAATTAAGTGACGGTGTCCTTAAAATTTGGACTTGAAAAGTTGAGATTTGCCCATAAATTTACTTTTGTTATTTGTTTCTTTGAAATCAAGTCTACTATTATAAGCCAAAGCATTCTGGACACTCAGTGACAGATTTACTATTTTGACACGTGATTCTAAACTCTCCTGAAAAACTTAGTGGGCTCTTTGTTACTAATTTTGTTGTGGTAGTTAGTCCTTTATCTACCAGGTTAAAGATATCCCCACATCCTGTGAGCCCTGCTTAGTTGATTCTGTGGACACATAGAGACTGGAGTGGCAATCAGGGAGCCTGTATGGATCTGAGGTAGGCCATCTACAGATGTGTTACAGTTAGGTAGTTTGGTGTTCCTGTGGAACTCCTAACAGAGGAGGGGTTGTCTCTGACTCTTTGCCTGCTTTGAGACTCCTTCTCCTTACTGGGTTACCTCATCTAGTCTTGATATGAGGCTATGTCCTTGGTCTTATTGTAACTTGACGTACCATGCTCCATGGATATCCCTGTTCTTTCTGAAGGAAAATGGAGGGGGAGTAGATCTGGGGGAGAGTGTAGGTGGGAAAGGAGCTGGGGAAAGTGG
Source organism: Rattus rattus (assembly GCF_011064425.1). Classification (NCBI taxonomy): domain Eukaryota; kingdom Metazoa; phylum Chordata; class Mammalia; order Rodentia; family Muridae; genus Rattus; species Rattus rattus. The sequence continues at coordinate 124,291,009 of NC_046154.1, read as the reverse complement.
AGGAAAGGGAAACTGCCGTTGGAATATAAGAGGAGAATTTTTTTTTAATTCCATATCCTTTAAAACATATTGAACTTGAAATTTATTACTTATAGATTTTACTTTAATAAATAAGACACCAGCGTGTTTTGTTCTTTCTTAAACTCCATTTCTTGGTATTTGAAAATGGTTACCCTTGTTCAAAGACTAATAATCCAGTCATAAAGTTCTAAAGTGTTCCTGCTCTGTGTGACCTGCCAGAACAAGAAATAGAACCTGTTTTTAACTTATTATTAATTGTTGCTAGGAGCTGTGCTTCCACACATATGGAGGTCAGAGCTCGACTTTGTGGAGTTACTTCTCTCCTTCTATCTTTACAGGAAACCCAAGGCTTGACCTCAGGTTGTCAGACCTGTGAAACAAGGACTTTTCCCATTGATCAATCTCCTGAGCCCCACCTCTCAAAATGTTTTAATTTAATATTTTAATTGGCCTATTAAGGAGCAGTTTTCCTTGTGGGACTTTGGAACATACTTCAGTTTGGTTGGTTTCACATCTGCCCTCCTCTTCCTCATCTTTCTGTCCCTCCTCCTCACTGAACCTTGATGTCCCCAATATTTCCACTTTATTATCTCATGTGTTCTATTGATTTCTAAATGCTCTCCTTAAAGACTCTTTTCCATTTCATCGATGCCTTTCTAGTATCCCAGTATTTACCATCATTTATGCTATGTAGATCTGCATATAAGGGAGAACATACAGTATTTGTCTTTATGATTCTGAGTTGCCTCTTGACTAATTTAATATTTTCCAGTTCAACTCATTTTTTAAAAAAAATTGTGACTAATTTTTCTTTATGGTTATAAAATTTAACTCTATGTTATATATTTTTCTTAGCCATTCATCGACTAATAGAAATCCAACCTTATTTCATTTCCTGTCTGTTGCATATAACACAGCAGTGAGCATGTGTATGACAGTCTCTGCAGTAGGATACAAAATCCTTTGGGAATTTACCTAGGAGTAGTATGACTAAGACATTTAGTACTTCTATTTTAAAAGTAAAAGCTTGACTAAGGCAGAATTCTATAGAAAGTTTTAATCTACCATGAACACCAGAATGAAAGAAAAAAAAAACTAATTGAGACCACTGAGTTCATTGCCTATCTAAAAATTATTTGGATTTTTTTAAGTTTAATTTTATTAATTCTTTGAGAATCTTATACAATTTGCAGTGGTCACTACTAATCTGTCACTCCTCTCTCTAAATCCTCACATATCTGCCTGACCTCCCTACCACCCCAAACTTAATGTCTTAAAAAGAAATTAGAAATCTGATTTGTGTTACCTGTACACTCCTGGGTGTGAGGCCATCCGTTGAACCATGGTACACCCCCTTAAGCAAAAGTGACAATCTTTCCCCATGAAGCTATCCACTGTCCACAGCTCTTGAGTCAGGAGTGGGTCTCTCTACGCCTTCTCACTCTCTGCTAGGGTAGTAACTGTCTTGATCTTGAGCAGCTGTTGTGAGGGCATCCACAGCTGCTGAGAGCACGAGAACTCAGCCATCTGGGTATTATAGCATGGTTATCCTGTACTTTATATATAATATTCGTTTATAAGTGAGTACATACATGTCCTTTCAAGACTGGTTACCTCACTCAGGATGATATTTTCTAGTTCGATTCATTTGCCTGAAAAATTCATTATGTTTTTATTTTTAATAGCGATAGTATTGAGGTAATACCCAGGGGCTCCCCATTCTCAGAAGAAAAGTAGAGGGGGTAATGGGGGAAGAGTTGTGTGAGGGGGAACTGGAAGGATGGGGGCTGATATTGGGATATAAAGTGAATAAAAAATAAATGAAAAAATATTTAGAAATGATAGTGAACATATTTATGTGCTCTATTCTTCATATCTGGAAACAATTTAATCTAAATTATAAAGAGTTATCAACATTCTCCACATATTGCTGGTTTGATAACTAAAATTTTTGTTACATTTATTTGCTTTAGAGAGGTTGAGGATAGGACAGTATGCATGCGTGGTTCTCCTTTTCCAATAGTGATTCCTAGTTATTGGACATGGGTTATCAGGCTTGTTAGCAAGTACCTTTACCTGGTGAGCCATCTCAACACCACTGGTTTGTCAAGTTAAAGATAGCCTCAAATTCTTTGCTATCCATTGAGAGATGGAGCCTAATTTATCTTCTAATTAATTCAAGCTAGTCCTAGGGATTTGCTTGACAAATAGAACAAGGCAAGAGATTATGATATTATGGGGTTTCAGGATTATATCTTAAGCTACATATTGGGCTATGATCTAGAGGAAGCAGTTGCTATTAAGAAATCCATAAACTTATATATTATAGTTTGATTTTATGTTCTTATGGTGTGTGTGTCTTTTTCTTTGTTTTTGTTTTGTTTCGTTTTGTGTTTTTTTTTTATCTGTCTCTTTCCTTGGGTTTCTTCTGGTTTATTTCTTGGTTGGTCTGTTAGTTTCTAAAAAAGACAGAGAGAAAAGGTATGGAGTTGGGTGGGTGAAGATGTGGGGAAGATCTCTAATGAGACAAAAGGAATGTGTATAGGGAATTTTGCAATTGAAAAAAAGGTCTACATGCCTTGAGGCAGGCAGAGTATGAGGAAACGCAATCAAGTCTCATTAGGAAGGTAAGTAGGAAGGCTTTCTTCTGGCATCTGTTACCAACCAGACCAGACTTAGATTTGTAAGGCAAGAAGATAACCTGGGCATTCCAAGAAGAGATTATATGGAGAAAAACATGCATATCAAGCCAAGAGTAAGATTCAAGAGACAAAGCAGATGACCTCAAACTCATCTTCCCAGAAGTCTTCAAACATCCAAGTTGTTCCACGTTACCCATTCACTGTGAAACATAGAGTGCATCCTAGCTAAATTTTGTACAAGTCTTTCACTCAAGAAATAGAAGCCTGATAAAACAGTCTACCGATTTTTGGAAATAGCTAGTAAATACCCTCCTTTTGTTTAAGTGTTTAGTCATTTCCTAATGTTTGTTAAGAAGTGTACTGTATTTCCTCACGTGAGTATTTTGTTCTCCCTTCTAAGAAGGAATGACGTATCCATATTTTGGTCTTCCTTCTTCTTGGGCTTCATATGATCTGTGAAATTTTTTTAGGTATTCCAAGCTTTAGGGCTAATATCCATTTATCAGTGAGTGCATACCATGTGTGTTCTTTTGTGGCTGGGTTAGCTCACTCGGGATATTTTCTAGTTCCATTCATTAGACTAAGAATTCTATGTAGTCACTGTTTTTAATAGCTGAGTAGTACTCCATTGTGTAGATGTACCACATTTTCTGTATCCATTCCTCTGTTGAAGGACATCTGGATTCTTTCCAGCTTCTAGATATTATAAATAAGGCTGTTATGAGCATAGTGGAGCATGTGTCCTTGTTAAATGTTAGAGCATCTTTTGGATGTATGCCCAGACTGCCCCACCTGGGGATTCATCCCATATGCAGTCACCAAACCCAGTCACTATTGCTGATGCCAAGAAGTACTTGCTGACAGGGGCATTGAGGTGGGAGTGGGTGGGTGGCAGTGGGAGCATCCTCATAGAAGTAGGGGGAGGAGAAAGGGGGTATGGGAGAGGGGTGAAAGGGTATAACATTTGAAATGTAAATACATAAAATATCAAAAAATAAAATTTAAAAGACTTTATAGTACACGTAGTGTTTGCCAGTTCCTGCACATACAAACTGTGCGTGGGAGCAAATTGTGTTACAGTGGTATGTACACGAGAATCTATGCATCCTTTTTTACAGGTATCTGCGATGTTTTTATTGGGCAGTTCGAACTTTAATTACAATTGGGGGCCTTCCAGAGCCACAGACTTCGTTTGAAATTGTTTTTCAACTCTTGAATTTCTTTTCGGGAGTTTTTGTGTTCTCCAGCTTAATTGGTCAGGTAAGCTGACAGTGAATCCCTATGTACAAAGTATGTTCATTTTTAAAAGGTGAACAGATATTTATAAATTTTATGGAGGAAATATTGAAATCTGTGGTTCTTTTGTTCCTTTCTCTCCTTGCTTTGCTACCTTTCATCTATTTAATGATGTGGAATAGAATATTCTTGGATCAACATTTCAACATTGACTTTCAGTGATGTAACAGTTTTGTTATTTAGTCTAGGCTAGCCCCAAACTTCTTTCATCTCATTGGAAAATGGATTCAAATTCTTAGTGTTAGAATTACATATAAGTGCTGCCTTACCCAGATGGTTTTCCTTTTTAGGAACTAATGACCTGCCAGCTAATTTTGTTAAGATAAAAACCCTATGAATTTACAGTAAAAACATTATAATGGGGTCTAAAATTTGAGCCAGGTGTTTCAAGCATGTATTCTTGCATAATGTGCTGCAAAGTACACAATTCAAAGTGGGCCTGTAGTGTATCAGAACCAGGGCTACAGTGAAGCCATGTAGGACAGCCTGGGCAAACTCTATCAGAGACACCTCAGACTCATTAAATGTTTATTTAATTATTTTTTGGTTAAGGCATCAGAAAATGTTTATTATCTCGATTTTGCAGCCCCCACATTCGGTTATGCATGCCCATATAAGGCTGTAATGCATGATTTAAGAACCCAAACTATATCACAAAATCAATAGACCCACTAGAAAAGCTATTGATTCCTAAGACATTCACTGCAGTATAGATAAAATTCATTCTGTAACAATAAGAAATACTTCCCATGATATTCGATACTGCTCAGAAATTGTCAGAACTCAAATAGTTCATCTATTAACATTAAGTGTGTCTGCTAAATATGGCATATGGCAGGGAAGTTCAGAAGCCATCTGCTATTCAGAAAAGGGAAGCCTCTCAGGTTCTATGGAACAGAATCAAGTGAGACATTTTTTTTTTTTTTTTTGCGGAGCTGGGAACCGAACCCAGGGCCTTGCGCTTCCTAGGCAAGCGCTCTACCACTGAGCTAAATCCCCAACCCCAAGTGAGACATTTTCAAGAGTCAGGTAGTATTCAGTTAGCACCAACAGGCAATTCCATTGATCATAAGGAGTTTTGAAAAGATGTCAGTGGTAAAGCAGGAAATGTGTTTGAGATCCAAATAGCAGTGATGAGACAAAGGGCTTTTGGAAGTAAGAAACAAAGTCAAGAATAAAATACTTCAAGAATTCTGAATATTAAATCTGAGTTTTGCTTTGAGAGCAATGGGAAGCCAGTCAGGGAAGAGCACTGAACAAGATTATTCAATGTTAATTCTAATATAAACCAAATAGGACCTGCATTTTTAAATGTGTTTTTTAAGATGTATTTATTTATTTTATGTATATGAGTACACTCTAGCTGTCTTTACACACACCAGAAGAGGGCATCAGATCCCATTACAGATGGTTGTGAGCTACTATGTGGTTGCTGGGAATTGAACTCAGGACCTCTGGAAGAGCATCCAGTGATTTTAACAGTTGAGCTATCTCTCCAGCCTTAAATATGTGTTTTACTATAACTTCGATGTGGTGACTAGTGAATTAAGGACACTTGTTATTGAAAAGTGGTTATGAATCTTAAAAGAAGGGCACACTCCATATCATGAAGATGAGGATATTGGACAAAATAATGAACTACTAGTGGTAGAGGTACCTCAGCTAACTAAGCATCAAAATTAGCTAATTCAGGTAATTTTATCAAGCTTTGAGATGTAAGTCTATTGTTCTGGTGCCTAGTACTATCCTGTAAAACAGGTAGATGGAGAGAATATGGTATCTATATAAAGTGTAGGAATTATGGATTAGTTAATGTGAATTATGAAAAACACTCTCAGGAGAGAGTCTCAGAGATGGCATGACTATCTGTCAGAAACTGGCTACAGCTAGGAGGAGCAAGCAAGCCTCCAAGTACAAACATAACAATACAGACAATAGATAGGCAGCTATTGTCAATGCACAGCGGCAAGTCAGCTTCAGCTTAGACATGTTATTAGACTAGAAAGGGAAGTTGCAAAAACAACTCCATTGAGAAAACATTTAGGTATTAGAAAATGAGCTTCAAGAATTTGAGCATTGTAGGTGTAAATACCATATCAATGGATAGGGATATTTACTAACAGTTGAAATATAAAAGAATTGGATATTTTTATTGGACTTTTTAATTTACATTTCAAATGTTATTCCCTTTCCCAGTTTCCCATCCATAAGTCCCCTATCCCATCTCCCATTCCCCTTCTTCTATGAGGGTGTTCCTTCTCTCCAACCACCACCTTTTTCTGCCCTGACATTCCCCGAAACTGTGGGGGGGTGTTCCAATATCCAATAAAAAATTCCATTCTAAACGTTTATATATATATATATGTATATATATAAAATATATAATTCAATATCTAATATCAGCAAAATAAACTATAAAATAATCTAAATCAACCCAAGCTTATGCTTTGGAAACAATTCTAAATTTAGCACAACTTTTTTCCTTTAAAATGGAAAATGTATCATATGTCTGAAACATTTTATACTTTACTTTGAAGGTCAAACAATATCTGTAATATCTAATTTGTCCTCAAATTTCCAAAACAAATGTTGTTTTCCTTCAATATAGGGTGTCAATTCATCTTATATTTTGAAGAAAATATAAATGGATATGTAAATGATATGAAAAAGAGAAATATAAAAGTAATTGGAAAATTTTCTCGATTTAAACTTAAAAGCAGTGAAGCAGTATACATAAATATATGAATACATTATGTCATAATATACCATAAATTCACATGGGGTGCATTCACTGCTTTCCCATTTTTACAGATAAAGAGACTCAAGTTTAAAGAGATTAAGAGGTTAAGTAGTATATGATGGCATACATCTTTAATCCCAGAATATGGAAGGCAGGGACAAGAAAATCTCTATGAGTTTGAGGCCACCTAGGTCTACATAGTGAGTTCCAGGACAGTCAGAGTGACATAGTAACACTCTGTCTCAAAAAGAGACAAGATGAAGAGCCATTGCAATTAACACATTAAATTCATACTGAATCAGAATAGAAAAATATGTGATTAAATGGACAGTTAAAGCAAAATTCAATACATATTGAGAACTTGGTGCGTGCAAAGCAATTTTCAAAAGACCAGAAACTGATGTTTCTGTCCTGTGATCTGAGCCCTTGGGAAGCAGAAGTAAGAGGAAGAGGAAAAATCAAAGCCAGCCTAGTCTATGTAGCAAATTCGAGCTCAGCCTGGACTACATCACCTGAGACAGTCTAAACCTGGACTCTACTTTAGACCTCCTGAATCCACGGCATACATCTTAAAAAATGTTTTCGTGCTCTTCTTTTTAATTATTAATTAATTTATTTATGTATTTACATTCCAAACACTGCAATCCTCCATCTCCCTTCCCCTTCTCCTCTGATAGGGTGGCCCTCCCCCTGGGAATCACTCTACCCTGGTGCATCAAGTCTCTGCAGGGTTAGGTTCATTCTCTCCCACTAAAGCTAGGCAAGGCATTCCTGTTACATATATGCTGGAGACTGTGACCAGTCCTTATATGCTCTTTTGTTGGTGGCTTGGTCTCTGGGAGCTCCCAGGAGTCCCACTTAGTTGACCCTGATGGTCTTCCTGTGGGGTTGCCATCCCCTTCAGAGCCTTCAATCCTTCCCCTAACTCTTCCATAGGGGGCGCTGACCTCTAACCAATGATTGTATGTGGTTATCTGCAGTCTCAGTCAGTTGCTGTGTAGAGCCTCTCAGGGGACAGCTATGCTTGTAGGCTCCAGTCTACATGCACAACATAGCATCACTAATAATGCCAGGAATTGGTGCCTGCCCATGAGATGGGACTCAAGTTAGACTAGTCACTAGTCAGCCATCTCTTTACCATCTGCTCCAATTTTGTTCCTTCATTTTTTGTTTTTGTTTTTTGTATATTTTTATTGGCTATTTTTTAATTTACATTTCAAATGTTATTCCCTTTCCCAGTTTCCTGTCCATAAGCCCCCTATCAATCCCCCTCCCTCTTCTTCTATAAGGGTGTTTCCTCTCCCCAACCACCCCTTTCCCATTCCCACCTCCCTGCCCTGACATTCCCCTACACTGGGGTCCAGCCTTGGAAGGACCAAGGGCTTCTCCTCTCATTGGTGCCCAACAAGGCCACCTTCATTTCTTTTAGATAGGACCAATTTTGGGTAGATAGCTTTGTAGGTGGGTTGGTGTACCCATCCCTCCACTGGGAGTCCTCTGTCTGCCTACTGGGGATGGTTTCTTCAAGTTCCATATACTGTTGGGCATTTTGGCTAAGGTCACCCACATTGACGCCTGGGGACCTCCTCCCAGGTCCCTGAGACTTCCTAGATGTTCTGTTATGCCCCCATCTCGACCCCAGCAGCTATATCCATTCATTTTCCTGGCCCTCTGGCCCTCTTTCCTGTCTGTCCCCATACCTGATTCTGCCCACCTAGTCCCCTTGCACTCTGCTCTCTCACCCAGGTTCCTCCTTCCCTCTGCTTTCTGGGACTATTTTGTTCCCCCTTCTAAGTGGGGTTCATGCATCCTCACTTGGGCCTTCTTTCTTGTTTAAGTGTTTTGGACCTGTAGGATATCATGTGTATTCTGTATTTTTTGGCTAATATCCTTTCATCAGTGAGTATATACCATGCATGTCCTTTGGGTCTGGGTTACCTCATCACCTCAATCAGGATGATATTTTCTAGTTCCATTCATTTGTCTACAAAATCATGATGTCCTTGCTTTTAATACCTAAATAGTATTTCATTGTGTAAATGAACCACACTTTCTGTCAACATTCATTGGCTGCGGGACATGTGGGTTGCTTTCATTTCTGGCTATTTCAAATAAAGCGGCCATGCACATAGTGCAGCACATAACCTTGTGGCTTGGTGGAATATATTTTGGGCATATGCCCTGGAGTTGTATAGCTGGGTCCTTAGGTAGAACCATTTCCAGTTTTCTGAGGAACTGATAGACTGTTTTGCAAAATGGTTGTACAAGTTTCCCTCACTCTACATCCTCTCCAACATGGTGTTGTTGATTGAGTTTTTTATCTTAGACACTGTGATTGAGTAAGGGTCATTTTGATTTGCACTTTCCTGATGACTAAAGTTGTTGAACATTTCTTTAAGTGTTTATCAGCCATTAGAGATTCCTTTGTTGAGAATTCTCTGTTTAGATCTGTATCCTATTTTTTTTAAATTTTTTTTTATTAACTTGAGTATTTCTTATTTACATTTCGAGTGTTATTCCCTTTCCCGGATTCCGGGCAAACATCCCCCTAATCCCCCCTCCCCTTCTTTATGGGTGTTCCCCTCCCCACCCATTGACGCCCTCCCCCCAAAAATCACGTTCACTGGGGGTTCAGTCTTAGCAGGACCAAGGGCTTAACCTTCCACTGGTGATCTTACTAGGATATTCATTGCAACCTATGAGGTCAGAGTCCAGGTTCAGTCCATGTATAGTCTTTAGGTAGTGGCTTAGTCCCTGGAAACTCGAGTTGCTTGGCATTGTTGTTCATAAGGGGTCACGAGCCCCTTCAAACTCTTCCAGTTCTTTCTCTGACTCCTTCAATGGGGATCCTGTTCTCAGTTCAGTGGTTTACTGCTGGCATTTGCCTCTGTATTTGCTTTATTCTGGCTGTGTCTGCCAGGAGCGATCTACATCCGGCTCCTGGCGGCCTGCACTTCTTTGCTTCATCCATCTTGTCTAATTGGGTGGCTGTATACGCATGGGCCACATGTGGGGCAGGCTCTGAATGGGTGTTCCTTCTGTGTCTGTTCTAAACTTTGCCTCCCTATTCCCTGCCAAGGGTACTCTTGTTCCCCTTTTAAAGAAGGAGTGAAGCATTCACATTTTGATCATCCATCTTGAGTTTCATGTGTTCTAGGCATCTAGGGTAATTCAAGCATTTGGGCTAATAGCCACTTATCAATGAGTACATACCATGTGTGTTTTTCTGTGATTGGGTTACCTCACTCAGGATGATATTTTCCAGTTCCAACCATTTGCCTACGAATTTCATAAAGTCATTGTTTTTTTATAACTGAGTAATATTCCATTGTGTAGATGTACCACATTTTCTGTATCCATTCCTTTGTTGAAGGGCATCTGAGTTCTTTCCAGCTTCTGGCTATTATAAATAAGGCTGCTATGAACATAGTGGAGCACGTGTCTTTTTTATATGTTGGGGCAAATTTTGGGTATATGCCCAAGAGAGGTATAGCTGGATCCTCAGGTAGTTCAATGTCCAATTTTCTGAGGAACCTCCAGACTGATTTCCAGAAGGGTTGTACCAGTCTGCAATCCCACCAACAATGGAGGAGTGTTCCTCTTTCTCTACATCCTCGCCAGCATTTGCTGTCACCTGAGTTTTTGATCTTAGCCATTCTCACTGGTGTGAGGTGAAATCTCAGGGTTGTTTTGATTTACATTTCCCTTATGACTAAAGATGTTGAACATTTCTTTAGGTGTTTCTCAGCCTTTCGGCATTCCTCAGCTGTGAATTCTTTGTTTAGCGCTGAACCCCATTTTTTAATAGAGTTATTTGTCTCCCCGCGGTCTAACTTCTTGAGTTCTTTGTATATTTTGGATATAAGGCCTCTATCTGTTGTAGGATTGGTAAAGATCTTTTCCCAATCTGTTGGTTGCCGCTTTGTCCTAACCACAGTGTCCTTTGCCTTACAGAAGCTTTGCAGTTTTATGAGATCCCATTTGTCGATTCTTGATCTTAGAGCATAAGCCATTGGTGTTTTGTTCAGGAAATTTTTTCCAGTGCCCATGTGTTCGAGATGCTGCCCCAGTTTTTCTTCTATTAGTTTGAGTGTATCTGGTTTGATGTGGAGGTCCTTGATCCACTTGGACTTAAGCTTTGTACAGGGTGATAAGAATGGATCGATTTGCATTCTTCTACATGTTGACCTCCAGTTGAACCAGCACCATTTGCTGAAAATGCTATCTTTTTTCCATTGAATGGTTTTGGCTCCTTTGTCAAAAATCAAGTGCCCATAGGTGTGTGGGTTCATTTCTGGGTCTTCAATCCTGTTCCATTGGTCTGTCTGTCTCTGTACCAATACCATGCAGTTTTTATCACTATTGCTCTGTAATATTGCTTGAGTTCAGGGATAGTGATTCCCCCTGAAGTCCTTTTATTGTTGAGGATAGTTTTAGCTATCCTGGGTATTTTGTTATTCCAGATGAATTTGCAAATTGTTCTGTCTAACTCGTTTGAAGAATTGGATTGGTATTTTGATGGGGATTGCATTGAATCTGTAGATGGCTTTTGGTAAAATGGCCATTTTTACTATATTAATCCTGCCAATCCATGAGCATGGGAGATCTTTCCATCTTCTGAGGTCTTCTTCAATTTCTTTCTTCAGAGTCTTGAAGTTCTTATTGTACAGATCTTTTACTTGCTTGTTTAAAGTCACAGCGAGGTACTTTATATTATTTGGGTCTATTATGAAGGGTGTCATTTCCCTAATTTCTTTCTCGGCTTGTTTCTCTTTTGTGTAGAGGAAGGCTACTGATTTATTTGAGTTAATTTTATACCCAGCCACTTTGCTGAACTTGTTTATCAGCTTTAGTAGTTCTCTGGTGGAACTTTTGGGATCACTTAAATATACTATCATATCATCTGCAAACAGTGATATTTTGACTTCTTCTTTACCAATCTATATCCCCTTGATTTCCTTTCATTGTCTGATTGCTCTGGCTAGAACTTCAAGAACTGTATTGAATAAGTAGGGAGAGAGTGGGCAGCCTTGTTTAGTCCCTGATTTTAGTGGGATTTCTTCAAGTTTCTCTCCATTTAGTTTAATGTTAGCAACTGGTTTGCTGTATATGGCTTTTACTATGTCTAGGTATGGGCCTTGAATTCCTATTCTTTCCAGGACTTTTATCATGAAGGGGTGTTGAATTTTGTCAAATGCTTTCTCAGCGTCTAATGAAATGATCATGTGGTTTTGTTCTTTCAGTTTGTTTATATAATGGATCACGTTGATGGTTTTCCATATATTAAAACATCCCTGCATGCCTGGGATGAAGCTTACTTGATCACATGTGGTGGATGATTGTTTTGATGTGCTCTTGGATCTGGTTTGCCAGAATTTTATTGAGTATTTTTAGAATGCATATATTCATAAGGGAAATTGGTCTGAAGTTCTTTTTTTTTGTTGGGTCTTTGTGGGTTTAGGTATAAGAGTAATTGTGGCTTTTTGCGGATAGAAGGAATTCGTAGTGCTCCATCTGTTTCAATTTTGTGGAATAGTTTGGATAATATTGGTATGAGGTCTTCTATGAAGGTCTGATAGAATTCTGCACTAAACCCATCTGGACCTGGGCTCTTTTTGGTTGGGAGACCTTTAATGACTGCTTCTATTTCCTTAGGAGTTATGGGGTTGTTTAACTGGGTTATCTGTTCCTGATTTAACTTCTGTACCTGGTATCTGTCTAGGAAATTGTCGATTTCCTGCAGATGTTCAAGTTTTGTTGAATATAGGCTTTTATAGTAAGATCTGATGATTTTTTTAATTTCCTCTGAATCTGTAGTTATGTCTCCCTTTTCATTTCTGATTTTGTTAATTTGGACACACTCTCTGTGTCCTCTCATTAGTCTGGCTAAGGGTTTATCTATCTTGTTGATTTTCTCAAAGAATCAACTTTTGGTTCTGTTGATTCTTTCTATGGTCCTTTTTGTTTCTACTTGGTTGATTTCAGCTCTGAGTTTTATTATTTCCTGCCTTCTACTCCTCCTGGGTGTATTTGCTTCTTTTTGTTCTAGAGCTTTTAGGTGTGCTGTCAAGCTGCTGACATATGCTCTTTCCTGTTTCTTTCTGCAGGCACTCAGAGCTATGAGTTTTCCTCTTAGCACAGCTTTCATTGTGTCCCATAAGTTTGGGTATGTTGTACCTTCATTTTCATTAAATTCTAAGAAGTCTTTTAATTTCTTTCTTTTTTGATCCTTGACCAGGTTATCGTTGAGTAGAGCATTGTTAAACTTCCACATATATGTGGGCATTCTTCCCTTATTGTTATTGAAAACCAGCTTTAGGCCGTGGTGGTCTGATAGCACGCATGGGATTATTTCTATCTTTCTGTACCTGTTGAGGCCCGTTTTTTGACCAATTATATGGACAATTTTGGAGAAAGTACCATGAGGAGCTGAGAAGAAGGTAGATCCTTTTGCTTTAGGATAGAATGTTCTATAAATATCTGTTAAGTCCATTTGGTTCATGACTTCTCTCAGTCTGTCTACGTCTCTGTTTAATTTCTGTTTCCATGATATGTCCATTGATGAGAGTGCGGTATTGAAATCTCCTACCATTATTGTGTGAGGTCCAATGTGTGTTTTGAGCTTTAGTAAGATTTCTTTTACATATGTAGGTGCCCTTGTATTTGGGGCATAGATATTTAGGATTGAGAGTTCATCTTGGTGAATTTTTCCTTTGATGAATATGAAGTGTCCTTCCTTATCTTTTTTGATGACTTTTAGTTGAAAATTGATTTTATTTGATATTAGAATGGCTACTCCAGCTTGCTTCTTCCGACCATTTGCTTGGAAAGTTGTTTTCCAGCCTTTCACTTTCCTGTAGGCAGCAGAATGCAGAGTCCTCGTTGCGTATCCAGTTTGTTAATCTATGCCTTTTTATTGGGGAGTTGAGACCATTGATGTTGAGAGATATTAAGAAATAGTGATTATTGCTTCCTGTTATATTCATATTTGGATGTGAGGTTATGTTTGTGTGCTTTTCTTCTCTTTGTTTTGTTGCCAAGACGATTAGTTTCTTGCTTTTTCTAGGGTGTAGCTTGCCTCCTTATGTTGGGCTTTACCATTTATTATCCTTTGTAGTGCTGGATTTGTAGAAAAGATATTGTGTAAATTTGGTTTTGTCATGGAATATCTTGGTTTCTCCATCTATGTTAATTGAGAGTTTTGCAGGATACGGTAACCTGGGCTGGCATTTGTGTTCTCTTAGGGTCTGTATGACATCTGTCCAGGATCTTCTGGCCTTTCATAGTCTTCTGGCAACAGTGAAAAGTCTGGTGTGATTCTGATAGGTCTGCCTTTATATGTTACTTGACCTTTTTCCTTACTGCTTTTAATATTCTTTTTCTTTTATTTTGTGCATTTGGTGTTTTTAGACTATTATGTGTTCGGGAGGTGTTTTTTTCTGGTCCAATCTATTTGGAGTTCTGTAGGCTTCTTGTATGCCTTATGGGTATCTCTTTTTTTTAGGGTTAGGGAGTTTTCTTCATGATTTTGTTGAAGATATTTACTGGTCCTTTGAGCTGGGAGTCTTCACTCTTCTATACCTATTATCCTTAGGTTTGATCTTCCCATTGAGTCCTGGATTTCCTGTATGTTTTGGACCAGTAGCTTTTTCTGCTTTACATTATCTTTGACAGTTGAGTCAATGATTTCTATGGAATCTTCTGCTCCTGAGATTCTCTCTTCTATCTCTTGTATTCTGTTGGTGATGCTTGTATCTACAGCTCCTTGTCTCTTCCTTTGGTTTTCTATATCCAGGGTTGCTTCCATGTGTTCTTTCTTGATTGCTTCTATTTCCATTTTTAATTCCTTCAACTGTTTGATTGTGTTTTCCTGGAATTCTTTCAGGGATTTTTGTGATTCCTCTCTGTAGGCTTCTACTTGTTTATGTCTTCCTGTGTTTCTCTAAGGGAATTCTTCACCTCTTTCTTGAAGTCCTCCAGCATCATGATCAGATATGATTTTGAAACTAGATCTTGCTTTTCTGGTGTGTTTGGATATTCCGTGTTTGCTTGGTGGGAGAATTGGGCTCCGATGATGCCATGTAGTCTTGGTTTCTGTTGCTTGGGTTCCTGCGCTTGCCTCTTGCCATCAGATTATCTCTAGTGTTACTTTGTTCTGCTATTTCTGACAGTGGCTAGACTGTCCTATAAGCCTGTGTGTCAGGAGTGCTGTAGATCTCTTTTCCTGTTTTCTTTCAGCCAGTTATGGGGACAAAGTGTTCTGCTTTCAGGTGTGTAGTTTTTCCTATCTACAGGTATTCAGCTGTTCCTGTGGGTCTGTGTCTTGCATTCACCAGGCAGGTCGCTTGGAGCTGGAAGGTTTGTCTTACCTGTGGTCCTGAGGCTCAGGTTTGCTCGTGGGGTGTTGCTTATGAGCTTTCTGCGGCTGCGGCGGCAGCAACCAGGAAGATCTGTGCCGCCCCTTCCGGGAGCTTCTGTACACCAGGGTTCCAGATGGCGTTTAGTGTTTTCCTCTGGAGTCAGAGATATTGGCAGAGTGCAGTCTCCTCTGGTTTCCCAGGCCTGTCTACCTCTCTGAAGGCCCAGCTCTCCCTCCCGTGGGATTTGGGTGCAGAGAACTGTTTATCTGGTCGGTCCCTTCAGGTTCCGGCGGTGTCTCAGATGCAGAGGATTTCCTGCTCCTGTGCCCTTATCTAAGGGAACCCAGAGGCTGTATACAGTTTCCTCTTGGGCCAGGAATGTGGGCAGTGTTGGTGGTCTCCTCCGCTCTGCCGTCTCAGGAGTGCCCACCTGTCTCAGCGGTGAGCTCTCTCTCCCATGGGGTCTGGGAACAGTGAGCTGGAGGCAGGGAGCGCGAGCCTGTATCCTTTTTTTTTTTTTTTTTTTTTCTATTTTTTCGAGCTGGGGACCAAACCTAGGGCCTTGTGCTTGCTAGGCAAGCGCCTACCACTGAGCTAAATCCCCAACCCCTGTATCCTATTTTTAAATGGGTCATTTGGTTTGTTAATGTCTAATTTCTTGAATTCTTTATATGTTTTGGATATTAGCCCTCTTTCAAATGTATGGTTAGTGAAGATTTTTCCCAATCTGTAGTCTGCCATTTTGTCCTATTGACAGTGTCCTTTGCCTTACAGAAACTTTATAGTTTCATGAGGTACCATTTATCAATTGTTAATGTTAGAGCCTGAGCCATTGGCGTTCTGTTCAGGAAACTTTCTCCTGTGCCAATGTGTTAAAGGCTTTTTATTGCTTTCTCTTCTATTAGATTCAGTGCATTCAGTTTTACGTTTGGGTCTTTGACCACTTGGACTTTAGTTTTATGCAGGGTGATATATATGGATCTATTTGTATTCTTCTGCATGCAGATCAACAGACCAGCACTATTTGTAGAAATTGCTTTCTTTTTCCCATTGTATAGTTGTGACTTCTTTGTCAAAAATCAAGTATCCATAGGTGTTGGGGTTTGTTTCTATGTCTTTGAATCTATTCCATTAATCAACTGTTTCTGTGCCAATATTATGCAGTTTTTATTACTATTGCTCTGTAGTACAGCTTGAAGTCAGGGATGGTGATTTCTCTAGAAGTTCTTTTATTATCAGGATTCTTTTGGCTATCCTGGGTTTTGTGCTATTCCATATGAAGTTGAGAATTGTTCTCTTAAAATCTGTAAGAAGATGTGCTGGAATTTTGATGGGAATTGCTTTGTATCTGTAGATTGCTTTCAGTTACATGGCCATTTGTGCTATCTTATTCCTACTGACCCGTGACCATAGGAGTCTCCTTCAATTTCTTTCTTCAGGGGCTTGAAGTTTTGTCATACAGATCTTTCACTTGCTTGGTTAGTTACACCAAGACATTTTATATTATTTGTGGCTATTGTAAAAAGTGCTATTTCCCTAATTTCTTTATCAGCCTGTTTTTCATTTGTATATAGAAGGTCTAATGATTTTTTTGAGTTAAGTTTGTATTCCACCACCAGTTTACAGTTTATCAGTCATAGAAGTTCTCTGGTAGAATTTTTGGGTCACTTATGTACACTGTTGTATCATCTACCAATAGCTATACCTTGTCTTATCCCTTTCTAATGTGTATCCCTTTGATCTCCTTTAGTTGTCTTATTGCTCTAGCTAGAACTTCAAGTTTATATTCAGTCACTCTGCTGAAGTTTTATCAGCTATAACAGTCCCCTTCAAGTTAAAATCCTTGGAGAAATAACAGATTCAAGACACAAACATAAACACAATAAAAGCAATATGCAGCAAGCCAATAGCCAGTAGCAAGTTTAATGGAGAGAAACTTGAAGCAATCTTACTAAAAACAGGGACAAGACAAGGCTGCCAACTCTCTTCCTATCTATTCAATATAGTACTTGAAGTTCTAGCTAGAGTAATAAGGAGATTAAGGGGATGGAAATTGAAAAGGGACAATTCAAGGTATCACCCTTTGCAGATGATATGAGAATACATAAGCAACCCCCACAAGTCTACCAGAGAACTCCTACAGCTGACGAACAACTTCAGCAAAATTAATTCAAAGAAATCAGTCGCCCTCCTTGTGGTGATTCTTGTGCATTTGAAAATCTAATAAGTATAGTGTACTTGTCTTTCAAATTGCATTTGAAGCTGTAACCTGGGCAAGCAACACCTGAAACTGTGGTACTGATATACAAGAGAAAGATTAAAGCTGCAGATAAAGACTTCTACCTTAAGCTCTCAGAGTGATTAAAAGATGTTAGGAAGGAAAACAGAAACAAAAGTAAGAGAGCCTCAAACAAAATTGCCATGTATTTAAAATCTATACATATGGTCATACCAGTGACTGTGCCTCAAATTAATGATCATTGTTTACTCCTGAATCCTATTTTCTGATATAATCCCCAAACCCTGATACTTTCTAACTCTCTAACCATCACATGCTTCCCTAGACTGGAACTCCTGTGGAGTACATATTGCCCTCAATTCCTACATGAGTGAAACCCAGCCCTGGTGAAGGATAGCACATAAGATGATCAGATGAATACACTACACATCTTTGGACCCTCAAAACCATTTAATAATGTTTAACTTTGTCCTTGAGTCCCAGCTAACACCTTGTTAGATCTCTTAATCCAATCTCTAATAAATCATGCCTGACAGCCTTCAAAAACTGAATAATGCTCTTTGTGGCATGTGAAGATGGAAAGAGATGATCTAGGTATCGAGACCATAGAAAAAATATTTGGAAAGCTGTTAAAGAGTAAGCCCTCTGAAAGATGGAGAAAAGGATTGTCTGTAGAGCTCTTTGCAAATACTTTGAAGAAGTAGTATATTCTATTACCTCTAAAACTGTAAATTTAGGAGGCCATCACAAGGTAAGGTATTTGAGCTATATTTTTTAAAAAATCAAGAGGTTTTTTTCCCATAAGCAGAAAAGACTCCGCAGCTACTAGAATGAATGAGCAAAGTATTAGTGAGACCTGGCTTTCTTCCTATAATAAACTCACAGTCAAAGCAAATTTATAACCACTTGCTTCTCTCTATGTGAGAGGAAGAGCCGAGCAATATATCTTTTTTGTGCTGAGACCTTAAAGATCAGCTTTTAACCTAGAGTGGGTTTTTATGGCTGAGTTATAAACATCCGAGAACTAAACCTGACAGTTCCTTAAGGACTGTCACAGCGGCAGACAACGCTTCAGTAATTTCAGCACATTTCAACTTCTGCTGAATACTATGCCTTGAGCATGGGACGGTTTGATTTAATCTGTCTAAACAACACAAAGGGAAGGACAGAGGCTGAAATTGCATGACGAGTTGAGCTGATAGAGGTAACCACCCTGGCTGATCCGTGAAAGGTACTTTAGCAAAGAGACTCTCAAAACCGACTAGCCATTCTGCGGGATAATTGCTCGTCTCTCTTTACACTTCCCTTGCATCTGCGCAGGGATTGCTTTAAAATGTCAACTATCATTTTCACAGTGATTCATAAAGCATATGAAGATTGTGTGCAGTCACCTGCATTATGAGACCAAAACCTCACAAAAATCTCGCATTATTGGTCTAATGGGCCTTATTATCGTCAGCGAAATGATCTCATTTCCAACCTTTTATTAGGACCTGATGTCGGTGTGTTAAAATCAAGCAATCAGGGCAGTAGACAGGAATACTGTGTAAGGACAAGCAATTCAGATGGAATTTCTCTCCTGGGTGAGGATGACCGTATTTATGGTTTTAGATGCGTGATGTAATTGGGGCAGCAACAGCCAATCAGAACAACTTCCACGTCTGCATGGACCATATCATTGCCTACATGAACAAATACTCCATTCCTCAGAGTACGCAGCATCGAGTTCGGACTTGGCTGGAATATACGTGGCATTCTCAGAGAATCCTAGGTGAGCGTGACCAGTGATTGCTTATATCCCTCTAAACTTAACGACGTGATACAAATTGTGTAAGATAAAAGAGGAGATTTTTGGATTTGAATAACAGGTTGAAAAATGAACTCTTCAGCATTAATTTAACATGAAGAAATTTTTCTTAAATGTAATTGCAAAATTCCCAGGCATGTCTTGGGAGAAAATGGAGAAATCTTACTCAGTGACTACCAGATGCTAGAAATTAGTTACACATACACACACACACACACACACACACACACACACACACACACACATTGATACACATAAGCCACACACAGGCAAACACAGGCAGCACATATACATTCTTACACACATATAGGTGCACACATTTTACACACAGACCCAAACACATACACACATGGACACATGACATACACACAACACACACATTTACACATACATGCACATCACACATTATCACACACACACAAATTGGAGAAATTAGATGCCATTGACCCCTTTTCAGAGGCAAAGAAACAATTGAGGCTCCAACTGCAAAATTTGACCGAGGACTCATAACTGGAACTGAGCTATGAATTTGTTATCCAAACTCTTACTCTGCCCCCGACAGCTCCTCTCCTCAGGATCACAGTGTGCATTGAAAGCGTAAGCCCCCGGTTCACAGTGTGCATTGAAAGCTTAAGCCCCCGGCCATTCTCACTACACAGCATGGTTTGCAATTAGTTCTAAGAGACCATTATTTATCAATATTGCTCTGCAACTCCGGTACTTGAGCTCAAACAATAATTTTTACTAAAGTACATAAACTAAGTTACGACTTGGTTGACAATTCAATTTTAGTTTTTTTTTCTGTAAAAAATAAGAATTAGTATTACTGTGAAGCCAACAAAAAGCTACTTCCTTTAGTGATAAAAGATTTTCAAATCACAATTTTTCCTAAGAGAAAAGGGTGTCTACTGGTTCTGGTTATGGGACTTTCCTTCACCAGTCTGCCACTGGTAAGGAACTACAACTCCCAGAATCCTCAAAGCACTATGGATCTCCTTTTTACATCTACAGCTACTCAGGAAAGCAATTCTAGGGGCAAAGAAACTGCAAGGAGTGGCTCCTGGTAGAAGCTGTAGACACTGATTCAACTCTGACTGACTGAGACAAATAGCCCTCAGAAATAAGAAAGTATTTTATTTTATTTTGCTTTATTTTAAATGTGAGGGCCTACATGCATTTATTATGTACGCATGTATGCCTGGTGTGTGCATTGGCCAAAAAAAAAAAAAAAAAAAAAAAAAAAGATGGGTTTAAGGCCCCTGCAACTGGAGTGACAGAAGGTTTTGGGGACCGACATATGGGTACTGGGAATTGAACTTAGGTCCTCTGCAAGAGCAGAAAGTGCACTTTACAAATCAATCACCGCTCTAGCCCCTGAGTTATGATTTTATGTGAAAGATGGCTGTATCCATTATCTATGTTGAAATCAAATTAACAATATAGCACAGTAATTTTTCTTACTTAAGTAGATATAAGAAGATAACCAAAATAAAACTGAATCTAGTGAGACATATAATATACACACACACACACACACATATATATATATATATATATATATATATATATACACACATACATACATATATCTCACATCCTAGCACTTTGAAGACAGAGGCAAGTGAGTCTGTGAGTTGAAAGCTAGCTGGTCCACATTGCCAGTTCCAGGCCAGACAGAGCTATATAGTGAGACTCTGTCTCAAAAGTTGCAAATTAAATTTTGATAAGAGAAAGAGAGAGAGAGAGAGAGAGAGAGAGAGAGAGAGAGAGAGAGAGAGAGAATAACCTAGATAATGCAACTTCATGAACCCCAAGTATAATTCATAGTAAGAGTGGACATTTTTGTTTGTTAAATATTTTGTCAGTCTGCTGGTCCATCACTTAACTCACATGTAAAAAAAAAAGTCCACAATGTATTCAGGTTCATTACTGAAGTTAATAAGCAACTAAATAACAATAATTTAAATTTACTCACTTAGCACATTTCTTCATTAGATTATATTCCCAGCTGAGATGCCTACTAATTATGCTTAACCCAGCAAGTCACTTACAGCCTCTCTGAGTTTAAATTATTTTATTCTTCTTCTATCTGCAAACTAGAAACAAATTCCCGGTCCCTAGATTATTATAAAGGTCAAATAAAATAATGGACATGACGGATCTCCATATGCCTTCAAACACCCTACCACTCATCATTGGCCATCCTTAAGCTGACAGGGCTGGCAGAAACAAGACCTAGATCATTTTTTCATCTAAGCCTCTTCACTAACCTTTGTCTCACAGGCATTAGATTTAATATCTTAAAACTTCTAAAGATGATGCTCCAGAATATTCAGTTTGCCATTTATAGTTAAAATATGTCTTTCCTCTCATGAGCAGAAGAGCACCATTGCGATGTGTGGCGAGCTGAGTAGGCCACTGCCTGTGATTCCAGCATCAGGGAGGCCCCAGAAGGAAAATAAATTGCATAAGACCAACCTAGGCTACACTGCAAGGTCTTGAGTCTCAAAACAAGAAAGGGACACATCTGAAACCCCAGTGCATTAAAGGTAAAGAAGGATCTCTAGAATCTATTGGCGAACCAGTCTAGATGAGAGTTCCAGGGTCAGTGAGAGCCTTTATGTCAAAAATCAGAGTGGAGAGTAATCAAGGAAAAGCCCAGATGTCCTCCTCTCACCTCCATACAAGCACACATGGCACATGCACACATATGAGTTAAACACATACATGCACATGAGCATACACACATATACACACATGCATACATACACACACAGCCTTGATGGTAGGTATCTAGATCTAATATTTATAATAGAGACACCGATTATTCAGATATATTTGTTTATACAACATTTGCATGTTGTTCATTTTCAATTGTTTTTTTACTTACTCTTTGGTGAATTGTTTTCCTAATTGTTCTTCTTTGGACATTGATATATTTATTTTTACAAAGATGAGTCCAACTTGCTTGAGACCCTCCCGACAACAATGCAGTTGTCTGTTGCCATCGACATAAACTTCAGTATCATCGACAAAGTGGAGCTGTTCAAGGCAAGTACTTTTATAGTTAATAGAAAGATGCAATATCAATTTCTCAAAACCAATCTAACTTGTTGCATTATACGGAATTCATGAGTTTTTTCTTATCTTTCCATTTTTATTGCATTTTATTAATTTGTTTTGGCTGTGCATGTGGACAATTTAGAATACGCATGTGCCAAGGTACGCATGTGGTTATCAGAGGGAAATTTATAAGAGTCCGTGGGTCGAGCTGAGGTCAACAGATTTGGCAGCAGTTGCCTTTGCCTGCTGAGGCATCTCACAGGCCCTGCCTTATGCTTTAACAAAGTCAAAATAACCTGGACAATTTACAAGAATCAAAAGGATTATGGGTCCCTGCTCAACAGACAATTTGCTCTTTAGAAACCTCTCTTTTCTAATTAGTGTCAAGGAAGAGGAGTTATTCAGACAAGTTCTTCAGACTCGCCTTGCATAAATTTAAATTTAATTAAACTCCACTGCTCTGTCTTTGCTAACAAGAGCATCACCTTCCATTATGAACGTGCCTTAGCAACGTATGATGAATCAAGTTCTAAGATCGGCTCTGCTTTGACCTATTCATGGAATTATTACTAATGCTTCAGATGTAGCTTTTTTACTTTAAGGAAAAGTCTTTCAATATAGCATTGGTCTGCCTAGAGTCTGCCATAATAAAAATAAACCAGCTTTAACATGGTTCGGGTGATGACATCATCACCAAAATTAATGCTGAAATTCAATTCCTGTATTAAGAGACTTAGAGCTAGTGACTAAGTTATTAAAACTCTATTTTCTTGCTGCATGTCTTTTTCTAGGGAGGCATGGATGTCTTATTCACTTGAGACAGAGCAATAATGACAAAATAATTTTGCTCAAGTAAAGCAGTGAGTGTGTAGGATTTGATTACAGAAGCATAGGTCAGGAGTTACCTACAGAAGCAGGGGTAACTCAAAGACATGGTAGGAAAGCCCACCCCAGCATCAGTGATGTCTCCCACAAGCTGCACCTCTGAAACTCTGCTCAACTTCGAAGCAACTCCCCTTCCCCAGCAACTACTTACTGCTTACGTCACCTTACAGACAGCCCTGTGAAGTTGGAAACTATCTGAGATTCCTGGGTCTTAAAAGTTCTGTGAATCTCATAAGTTTCATTACCTTCTTATGAGTTCCCGCCTCTCTCAAGGAGAGACTGAATTCAGACGAAAGAGCTACACCTCTCCTGAATACGAACACACAAACAGACTAAGCTGTGTTAGCTTAGAGTGATAAAACTACTGCATGGACATGTCACGTAAACAACTTGATTCCAAATCTTCTGTTCCTGGGAGAGGTTTATGTTAGAACTATAATTTAGACCCCTCCATATATCGATGTATTTTAAGCCATAGCAACCATGTGAACACTGAGTTCCAGCAAAGACTGAAAAGAAAATGTAATCCATGAAGGAGCACATGACATAAAATACATAATTACCACCTGTGAACTGTAGATTAAAAAACAGAAGCTGTGTGGTGGATTGTTAGGCAAAGTTCCTTCAAATCCTGGGCCAACTGCTGGCTGACTCCGTATACTACTAGAAGCAAGACAATATCCAAAAACCCTTAATTGTGTTCTGATCTAGTTTTCCACCAGGATTTTGATAAAAGTATAACAGGTATGATATTAATGTTGCTAGATGACATAAAACAGAAAAAATAATCTTGATTGTGCTGATTGTAAATTATAAATATTCAAAGTAAACATTTTTTAAACAGGGGATAAAGCCAAATTGACAGCAACAAGCAGGAAAATAAGACATTTCAATGTTTAGAAGAATGCTAGCTCTTTAAGAGTTCTTTTTTAGACCTAGGATCTTTACTGTCTTCAAACTCTGCAAATCACAGTTACAGATGAGATTTCTCTAAATTTTTACCTAATATAGGTTTTGCTGATTATGTAAACTACATGAAGTCTAACATACCATGTCATGAATAGTAAGTTTTAAGAGCGGCACTGAATTTGAATATTTTTTTCAGCTAACGTGAGAATGGGGATTGAGTAATAGGCCAACTGACAAGACAGAAATATGATCAACAATTGCTTCTAGGGGGGAGTTACGAATGGAGATATCAAAAAGGAATACGTCTGTAGGACAGAGTACACAGCACAGTTTCTGCCACAGAACAGCTGTGAGATCTCTCTCCCTCCCCACAGTATTTAAGCAGTTAACAACTGCTCTAGCGAGAAAGGCTACTTACTTAGAGTTGATATATTTGATCCTATGCAATGACTCTCCTAAATAGGACAGTTAAATTCTGGACCTGAGATCTATGTGTCCTCCCTAGACCCCTCCCTCCTTTTTACCTAACCTCTCTGCATCTAAATATTATAGCTTGGCTATCATCTTCTTAATGGTTAATATCTACTTAGTAAGTGAGAACGTACCATGTGTGTCTTTCTGGGTTTGGGTTATC
Organism: Rattus rattus; assembly: GCF_011064425.1. Classification (NCBI taxonomy): domain Eukaryota; kingdom Metazoa; phylum Chordata; class Mammalia; order Rodentia; family Muridae; genus Rattus; species Rattus rattus. Next base: position 124,266,413 of record NC_046154.1, on the reverse strand, counting down.
TCACTCAGGATGATGTTTTCTAGTTCCATCCCTTTGTTGCAAGTTTCATAAAGTTATTTTTTTTGAAACAGCAAAGTAACACTTCATTGTATAAATATGTAAATGTGTAAATATACCACAGTTTCTTTATCCATTTTTCTGTTAAGAAACATCTAAGTTACTTGTTTCTAGCTATTATGAATTAAGCTACAAAGAACACAGTGGGAAGTGTTCTTATGGTAAAATGGAGCATCCTTTGGATGTAATGCCTGGGTTTTGAGGTAAATCGATTCCCAATTTTCAGAGAAATGTGATATTGATTTCCATAGTGGCCATACAAGTTTGCACTCCCACCAGTAATGGAGGGGTGTTCTTTTTGTTCCATATCCTTGCCAGCGTGAGGTGTTACTTGTGCTATTGATCACTGCCATTCTGACAGGAGTAAATGGAATCTCAAAGTAGTTTTCATTTGCATTTCCCTGGTGGCTAAGGTTGTTGAACATTCCTTTAAGTGTTTCTAAGCCATTTGAGATTCCTCTATAGAGATTAAATCTCTACCCCATTTTGAGTAAATTTATTTAGTTTTTTGACATCTAGCAGTTGAGTTCTTTATATATTTTGCATATTAGATGTCTATCAGATGTGGAGTTGGTAAAAAATCTTTTCCCATTCTGCTACTTTGTCCAATTGATAGTTTCCTTTGCCTTACAGAGGCTTCTCAGTTACATAATGTCTCATTGGTTAACTGTTGATTTTAGGGCCTATGCTTTCAATGTGCTCTTCAAAAAGTCATCTCTTGTGCCAATGGGTTAAAGGCTATTCCCCCACTTTCTCTTCTATCGGGTTCAGTACATCTGGATTTATATTTAGGTCTTTGATGCATGTGATGCATGTGTTCTTGAGTTTTGTGAAGGGTGATAAAAACTTCTTTTAATCAGAAGTTAGGTGTCCACATGTATGTAGATTTGTGTCCTGAGACTTCAAAATTGGTTTCATCAATCAATGTGTCTGGTCTGCTTTTATGTCAAAACCATGCAATTTTTATTACTCTATTTCTGGGTACAAATTGAAATCAGGAATGGTGATACTAACAGCAGTTATTTTATTTTTTGGGTTATTTTAACTCCTCTGGTTTTTGTCGTTGTTGTTGTTTATTTGTTTGTTTGTTTGTTTTGTCTTATGAGGTTGACAATTCCCCTTTTGAGATCTGTAAAGAATTGTGTTGAGATATTTATATTACTTGAGGCTATATAAAAAGTGTTGTTACCTGATTTCTTCTCCAGTTTGTTTGTCATTTGTATATAATTTTTTAAATTAATCTTGAATCCAGCCACTTTGTTAAAAGTGTTTATCAACTATACAACTTCCCTGGCAAAATATCATATCATCTACAAATAATGATACTTTGGCTTCTTCCTCATAACTTATATCCCCATTGGGCTCCTTCGGTTGACTTATTGCTCATGCTAATACTTAAAGTACTATACTGAATAGATATGGAGTATATAACCTTGTTTCCCTGATTATAGTGAAATTGCTTTAATTTTTTCTTTACTTAATTTAATGTTGGCTATAGGCTAGCTGTAAATTGCCTTTATTATATTTAGTATGTTTTTGTATCCCAAATCTCTACAGGACATTTATCATGAAGGGGTGTTCATTTTTTTTCAAAGGCCTTTTTTTACATGAGAAGATTATATTTTTTTCTTTTGTATGGTGGGATACATTTATTGATGTTGAACCATCCCTGAATATCTATGATGAAGCTTACTTGATAATAATGATCTTTTTCATATGTTCTTGGATTCAGTTTGCAAGTATTTTTATTTTTTATCCAGTTTGCAAGTATTATTGAATATTTTTGCATCTATGTTCATAAGGGAAACTGGTCTCTAATTTGCTTTGTGAGTCTTTATGTGGCTTGAATATCAGGGTGACTGTAGCCTTATAAAAGAAATTTGTCAATGTTCCTTCTGTTTCTATTTTGTGAAACCATTTGAGCAATGAGCTATTAATTTTTCTTTGAAACTTTGGTAGCATTCTACACTAAAACTGGGCTTGTAGTTGTTGTTGTTGTTGTTGTTGTTGTTTTGTTGTTGCTGCTGCTGCTGCTGTTCAGTTTCCGTGAGTTTGCAAGCCTTCTGTTGGAACTATTGTTATTGGCAAACAGATTTACTCTGTGGTGGCCTGATAGGGTGCAGAATGGTATTTCAATTGCCTTGTATCTGTTGAGACTTGCTCTGTGTCTAAGTATGGAGTCAATTTTGGAGATGAGGTGCTCAGAAGAATGTGTTTGGAAGAGACATTTTATGAATATCTGTTAGGTTCACTTAGTTTATAATATCTGTTAGCTCCAATATTTCTCTGGATGACCTACCTCCCCACTATCAGTGTGTCAGGGTCTATATGTGATTTAAACCATAGTAGTGTTTCTTTTATAGACTTGGTTGTGCTTATGTTTGGGGCACCAATGTTAAGAATTGAGATGTCCTCTTGGTAGACTTTTTTCCTTCGATGAGTGTATAGTGTCCTTTCCTATCTCTTTGGAATAATTTTAGTTTGAAGTCTATTTTGTTAGCTATTAAAATGGCTATCCCAGCTTGCTTTAAGTCCATCTACTTTGCATATCTTTTTCTAACTCTTAATCTGAGGTAATATCTATCTTTGAAGTGTCTTTCTTGGATATAGCAGAAGGATAGATCCTGTTTTCTAATAAATTCTGTTAGTCTGTGACATTTTATTGGAGATTGAGACCACCGATATTGAGAGATTATCAATGACCAATGATTGTTGATTCCTGTTATTTTGTTGGTGGTGGCGGTGGTAGTGATGATATTGGTGTGTGTGTGTGTGTGTGTGTGTGTGTGTGTGTGTGTGTGTCCCTTCTTTTAGTCTTGCTTGTGAGATTACTCATTTCCTGTGTTTCCATGGGTTTAAGTACCATCTTGAGGTTTGGGTTTTCCATCTAGCTTCTTCTGTGGGGCTGGATTTGTAGATGGCTATTGTTTAAACTTTATTTTTATCATGGAATATGATAAAAATTTTCTCCATGTATGGTGGTCAAAAGTTTTGCTGGGTATAGTAGTCTATGCTGACATCCGTGTTCTCTTAGAGTCTGTGGAACATCTGCCCAGGTTATTCTGACATTTAGAATCTCCACTGAGAAGTTACATGTAATTCTAACAGGTCTGCCTATATATGTTTCTTGACCCTTTTTCTTTACAGCTTTTAACGTTATTTATTTTTCGGCATGTTTTGTGTTTTTTGATTATTATGTGGTTAAGGGGATTTTTCCTTTCTGGTCCAATCTATTTGGTGTCTGTATCCTCCTTTTATCTTTATAGGAATCTCTTTCTTTAGGTTAGGACAACTTTACGATTTTGTTGAAAAAAATTTGGGGCCTTTGATCTAGGATTCTTCTCCTTCCTCTGAATCTATTATTTTTAAGTTTGGTCTTTTGATACTGTCCCAAATTTCAAAATGCTTTGTGTCAGGAATATTGTAGACTTACCATTTTCTTTGACCGATGTATCTATTTCTTCTATTGTAACTTCAGTGCCTGAGAGTTTGTCTTGCATGCTTCATATTCTGTTGGTGAAGCTTGCCTCTGTAGTTCTTGTTTGAGTTCCTAAATTTTTTATTTCCAGTTTGTGGTTTCTTTATTGCTTCTATTTCCATCTCTGGGTCTTGACAGTTTTATTTACTTCCTTCAACTGCTTATTTGTATTTTCTTGACTTTATTTAAGGTATTTGTCATTCTTTTTCTCCAATAGTTTGTTTGTGCTTTCAGGGACTTCTTTAAAGTATTTATTCATTTTCTCTTTAAGGACTTCTATTTTCTTCATATAATTGGCTATCAGGTCTTTTTTTTTTTTTTTTTTTTGTGCTATTCAAGGTCTGCTCTGGTAAGATACCTGGGGTCTAGTGGGCACACGTTGTCCTCACTGTTATTGATTGTACTTTTATGCTGGCTTCTAGACATGTAGGTTCAGGATGATAATAGGTCTAAGTGCTGGCTTCTGGATTTGACTTTGTTGGATGAGTGTTTTGTGCCTTGGTGGCTTTTCCTTCTCTGGGTTTTCCTGGCCTGCTCAGCTGGTGCATTCACAGGGAATGCCTGCTGGTGATAGAGGCTGGGATTCAGACACAAGTTGGGGGAGGAGTGTTAGGAGAAGATGGTCTGTGGGATCCACAGGGAATATGGGCAGTGGAGGTGGGAGGCTACAGCTGGTGATCTTCTCTTGCAGCATTTGGTTTAAGCCTGAGGGATGAGGTGTAGGTGAACAGACACCAAAGAGGACTGTGAGCAGCCTACCTGATTTTCAGTCAGATGTCGCCTGTTGCTAACTAATACACTTTGAAAGAAAGCTCAGTAGGCACTGTGTCTGTTTTATGAGGCAGTAAACAATGTAGCCAACCGAGGTAAGGCCCAGAACTCTAAGCAACACAGTAGAGTTTAAGCATGGGTCCTTCACATCACAGACTGAATTTAAGCACTGTGGGATGGTACATTTTGGTTTCCCTCCAACCTCATCCTAGTAATTGATTGGACAATGAGTGCATCAGTCTGCCCTCAGTCAATGAGATAATCACCTTAGAAGGCGTACTTGTGCTTCATGCTTCAGTAGTGTGGCTGTTTGGCACTGTTACTCTGCACTTCTGTCAGTCAGTACAATGCATGATGGTGGGTGGGAAGACTCAGGAGAGAGGGTGATCACCTCATGGTAGCTAGAAAACAAAGAGTTGAAGAGTCAGAGCTTGAGTCACAGCATTCCCTTCAAGGACACATCCCAAGTCATCGAATTTCCTTCCATTAAGCACTAATTACTATAGAGTCCAGCAACTCGGATCTCTCTGGCATGCTATCAACTGGGGTCCAGCTTTTAATATGTGAGCCTTTGAATGCATTTACTATCCGAACAGTAGCAGTTAGGATCGAGGAGAAGTTCCCTGAGAGTGCAAGCATTAAAGTGATCCTTACTCAGCATTCTCCTGCTTAGATGGAGTGTACCAGTCAGAGACAAAGCCACACACACTTTTCTAATAGGTTAGTCACACATCTGTTATTCCAGAATGTGGGAGGTAAAAGCAGAAGGATCAGGAGTTAAGACCAGTCTCGGCTACATGGTGAGTTCTATACCGTTCTAATACACAAGACTCTGTCTCAAAAATAAATTCAATAAATAAATAGATACCAAAATGCTATGTACTTTTTTTTCCCTAGTAAAGGTAGAAAAAAATTAAACTCAGAGGTGTTTCTAAAACTTTGCTTCATTCAATCTGTGTTAGCCAGTAACTTTTGCTACACTTACAAGGAACTATTGGTTTTAACACAGCTTAATCATAAATTGTGCATTTTTTCCATTATAATGGCTCCTTGAAGATTCTTTGTTACTTCAGGCCCAAAACTGATTATTAATCTTATCAAGTGTGATTCATTTTCATTGTTTTGGGTAATTAATGTTCCCTATTTTGTGATGACTTATTATACTTATTTTGATGTTTAAACGTATATATTTTTATTAAATTAAGCTGGAGAAATCACACTTTGACTAGGCCATGAAATTACCAGAAATGGAATGAAATTTAATAAAAGTTCTGCCATGCCACCTAGTGGCTAGTATTAGAACCTCATTCCTAAAAAATCAAAATGACTGGGAGACCTTGAGACACCAAAAATGAAATCTGAGTATCTACTATGTGCCAATCAAAGGAAACATAATAAATCTGAGCATTTTCCTACTCTGGAAAAAGTGCAGACTCCATCCCGTGCAGAAGACGGTACTGTGACGAGTGACTCACTTATGACTAAAGGCTTCTCAAAAATCTGTGGCTTCCTCTGTAGGAAATAACAGGAGGAATCATTTGCAAGTGAGTGACAGTCACACCAGGAATAGAATGGGAATGGCAAAGTGACAGCCACACTCACACTGAGATCCCAGCAATGGGGGCCAATTCAAAGATGCCTTCCCGCCTTGCCTCACCAGGGCCTGAAATCTGAATCTACCCAGCATTTCCACCACCTTTGCTATTACAGCAGGAGTGTCAGTCAGGAGGAGCTGTGACTAAGCTTTTCTCAAAGCCTTTGAAAAGTCAGCTTTTACCTTAGATGAATCCCACGCTTTCTGAGTGAGCTGGAAGCTGGGCAGTAGGGGGCACCTCCTGTAGGGGTCCTTCTGTAGCTGTACTCTGTCTGCTCATTAGGGTCCCCTAGGGTGAATAGACTCTAAGTAAATATAACATTGTGTGTGTGTGTGTGTGTGTGTGTGTGTGTGTGTGTGTGTGTGTGTGTGTACTCTATATACTCTATATCAATATTTAACACCTAGGAAAGTAGAGCTGTCTACCACTGAGAAACAAAGGGATGCACTAGCCAGGGAACTTTCACACTGCTAAATGCAAGTTCTTTACATGGCCATGACTTATCCTAGAAGGATGAGTTAGCTTTATCCACAGGTTTCCATCTAGCTAATAAGAACTTCTCACTTGGACCACATAAGGTTCCTGGAAAAACCTGTACCTATATTCCTAGAGTTATTGACAGCTCTCAAAGAAAGTTGATGAAGAAACCTATTTCTAGTGTTTGCAAATATTGAGTCTATGGCTAGGTCTGATGGGATTTAAGACAGTATTGATAAGCTATGAACCTATAACTCAACATTTCCTTTTTTAATGGGAATGAAGTTTAAGATAGCACAAAGTATTTCCCTTTACAGTAAGCAAAACCAAGTTGATAGAAGCCCTGAAGACCGTTGTTAGTACTTAGGAGTTGTAGGATGATGTCATTATGCAGCAAAGCGAGTCCAGGATAAGGCATAGCCTATCACTGGATGAGAAGAAATGGTAGGCAGGAAAAAGTCTAGGAAGGAGGGAGCAGAAGAAGGAGCTGAGAGAACATGGCGGCAGATATTAAGATTCTTCTCTGTGCATAGTTACAAGTTGTTATGACTAATTTTAAGAGATGGATGTGTACAGGATTTTGTGTTGTCTAGATGGGCAAATTATATCTTATCAATGGATCAGAGGATAGTGTGTGGTATGTTCTTTCATGTGGCAACTTAATTGAGTTCAAAAGAGTACATGGTGGCAGGATGCACTGGGCCCACCATGGAATTGGGATGTGTACGCATGGCGGGGTAATAACCCACCAAAGGGAAAGTGTGCTCCCAAGGGTCTATGCTGAGTGACAACATGGTGAACCAGTTCCACCACTTTTTTATTTTTACTGCAACAAGGAGTCATAGTGAATTATAAATCACTGATATCTTAAGGTCTCTTTCAAAGAAGTCATAAGAAAAAAGGTGGGTGGGGAGCCTAGAAATAGACATGGATAAGTCCCACAAAGCTAAAAATGTAGAGATACTAAAGATAAACTTTATCAGCTTCACAATTGTGTTCCACATTTGTAGGTGCTTTTTTAAAAAATGAGTTTCCTGGAACCAGCACTCATCAATTTGGTTATGTTTTGAATAAAAATGGAATTTCCCACAACTCAATTCAGATCTCCAGAATCTTTACACAAACATTTAATACAATTTTTAAGCAGCACGGGATTTCTCATCATCTAAAGTGAAACCATTTCTACCGGTTTTATTTCATACATCAGCCCATAATCATTGAGGGTCTAGCATGTCCAGAGCCCTGATGAGGAAAAGAGAGTGAATCGCACAGGCACATTAACCTGAGAATGCTCAGGAAGTGACATCATCTGTATGGGTGACCTATGAAGGAGTGAAGAGGCTTCCTGAACTTCTATACCTTTGTCTAAAATACAACATTAGCTCCTAGTCTCATAGGGATGTTGGAAGACAAACAAAATGATAAAATTTAATATAAGTGCTATGTATTTCTACAATAGTCCCGTCTATGTCTCAGAAGTCATTCAATTCTCACTGTCTTATAGAAAATGAGAAAATTCCTGCCTGCTTCCCATTAATCTATACACTTGGCAACTCAGATCCCACATAGTGCTAGAGATAGATATGCCAATATTCCTAAGAGAGGTGCTCACTGGGGTTTCCCTGTGAGGATGTGGCTGTCTAATCAGGCAGGTTGCTTTAGTACCTCTGCTTTCTCCTGTGAACCATGACAGATCTGACCCACATCCTTCACTGGTGCTCAGGTCAATGTGGAAAGGAGACAGGTAATCGTGACCTCTGCCCAGTAACACCGTTTGCCAAGTTTAACCAGTACAGCCATGCTGGAAATCTTGTGGATCAAGAAAATGGGAAACAAAGCAGATGACTCTGTTGGGGTGAACACCTTAATAGCAACATTCATGATCCCACAATCCTCTCTGTTTCCTGGAGATGCTTCAAGGAAATCTAGGAGACATTATTTGGATGACAAAAAAATTCAAAAAGAGAATCAAGAGGACTGAGAGAAGCTGTAGGGGAAAGTCAGGTTACCTACACTCTTCCCCTAGGGTACATGAAATAGAAAATGTCAGTCACACAACAGCCTTTTCTTGTACCACCCAAAAAAATAGAGCTTAAAAATTTAGATGCTTCTTTAAAGTTACCACGTGTGCTTCAGAGTTGTTTTGTCAAGCCAACACAAGTAAGAGTCATCTGAGAAAACAGAACCATAATGGAGAAAATGTCCTCCTCCTTCAGATTGGCATGTAGGAAAATCTATGTGCAATTTTCTTAACTAATTATTGATATGAAAGGGTCCAGCACACTGGGGGCAGTAGCGCCCCTGGTGAGATGTTTTAAATATGAATAGTCCCCTTGGGCCCAGGTATTTGAGTACCTAGCCATCAGGGACTAAACACTATTTGAAAAGGATTCAGGGGTGTGGCCTTATTGGAGGAGGTATGTGACTGGAAGTGTGCTTTGAGGTTGCAAAAGCCCATGCCATGCCCAAGCTCAGCCTATCTCTCTCTCTCTCTCTCTCTCTCTCTCTCTCTCTCTCTCTCTCTCTCTCTCTTCCCCTTGTGCCCCCAGGTATCTCAAACTGTAAGCATGCTTCCCAATTAGGTAACTTCTTTTATATGAGTTGCTTGGTCATGGCGTCTCTTCATACCTAGGTAGGTGGTCCTGGATGGTATAGGAAAGCAAACCATGGTGAACAAATCAGTGTGCTGTGTTCCTCCATAATCTCTGCTTCAGTTCCCACTCTGATTCCTGTCCTTCCTCAGCTACTGACTTGGCTTCCCTCAGTTACAGATTGTGATTATCACGAGTACACCAAATGAACACTTTCCTTCCTACCTTGCTTTTGCTCCTTGTCTTTACCAAAGCAACGGAAAGCAAAGTGGGACCCTGTGACATGGCACAGCAGTGGAGCTAGGAGTCCACTTCCAAACTTGGATTCAGTAGAGACTGACTCAGAAGCACCTAACCCCTGTGATGTTGACTGTCAGGTTCCCTAAATGATTGACTTACTCCATTTACTATTCAATAATACACGGGGGAAAACTCATACATAGATCCACTGCAAGGCAGATGGAAATTGTAAGGCATTACGTCAGTGAGCAGTAACCTGAGCTACACAGAAGAAAAATCGCACTAAATTGTAAAAACAAACAAACAAACAAACAAAGACTGTGATTTTAAAGGCCACATGAAGCATCCTCCTGGTTCTTCTGTCCTCTAAGTCCATGAAAACTGCCCTGATATGCCAATGGTATTTCTTATAGCCTTTGGAAACACATTGGTTCTACCCTGAAATTATCCATAAGTGAAAACAAGAATACACATACTGGCAAATGCCTGTTTTGACACCTGGGGAAATAAATGTGAATGTCCTTGATAGGTTATGTATGTCCGTGTTATTTCAAGAGTTTTTTTTTAAATCTGTGTGTAGTATGTTTTCTTCAACCCTACTTTACAAATCTCAATGCTATTTAAAATAGAGGAATTTCGACAGTTTGTCACCGGTAATGAAAGACATCTGCTTTATGGATGCCTAAAGCAACCTCCTACAAGCTACAAATGCATGTCTAATATGACCCATGGCTACACACAAAGGTTTTGTACTGCTGCCCAAATTGCCAAGTAACCTAAATAAAATTTAATTTGAGTACACATACAAAAAAGAAAAAAGAAAGGAAAAGGGGAAATTAACAGAAGAGTAGCTTCTCTTTAAATTTCTGTAACATCAAAACATCTAATGACTTTTATCAAAGAAAGTTACACATAAAAAGGAAAATAAGTTAATCCAAGATGCTACTCCTTTTAACCATAAAATAATGGAATGGAATAGGTAAATATGCTTGCCACAAAGCTACAGGACTGAAGTTCCATTCCCAGAACACATGTGACAGAACACTGAGTCTTACAAGTTGTTTTCTGACCTCCACACACCTGTGAACACACATACGTAAATAAATGAATAAATCCATGTGGAAGAAATAATTTTGTGGAGAAAAATAAAGTGTAGTAGTTCTCGGACACATCGTAAAATAGAATGAATTCTCCATGCAAGTATCATTTCCCTAGGCTGAAGTCTAGACGGGAAGGGTTGACCTCTAATGCACAGCAGCCAGACCCAGGGTACGTGACCATAAACAATCTGTCAGAGGCAGCAGTGCTTGGTTGGTAAAGCAAATCTAATGTTTACTCTCTTTAGATTTTATGTTGAGTGTGCATGATCTGATTCAGGTTGTGTCCGAATGTGTTAATAGAAAGTCATATTTCAAACCGTCCAAATGCCCCTCTCTGGGGAAACCTAAGCAAGACCTTGTAAACTATTGATGGAAGTGCTCTGTGCCTTCCTGCTGAGAAGAGGGCTAATTGTCTGCTTATCTATTTTAGGGCTTATCTCCTAGGTAGGTCTAACAGCTCCCCATTGATTTGTTCTCCTTTATTAGTGCTTTCTGTCAGTGAGCTCACCTGATGGCTAGAAGAGGAATAGTGAAATGCCTGTCTCCACCCAGAGAGAAATTCTCACTTTTATTAACATTTTAAATAAGAATAATTACTGATGTCTCATGTGTTCTCACAGCTAGGCTCCTTCCTCCTTCCCCAGACAGCACCACTAAAATAAATATTTTTAAGATATCTTTTACAGAGATCATTTTCTAATAATTTTATTTGTTACACATGAATCTTAAAAGGTATTATTTTATTGTTTTTTATAATCTAATAGTATATTTAATTTATTTCATTTTGTTTTAGTGAAAACCACATAATTTAAATAATTATATATAATCATACATGTACTTTATTTCAATCCTTTTTTATACTCAAGCCTAAAAACAGATGTTATTTTATTTGTATTATTTTATCCACAATATGGTGTTGCCTTTCTATTCAATAATGAAAACAATAGTCCCTATTTATCAACAGGGGAAATAGTCTGTGACCTTAAGCAGATGCTTAAAATTCTATAACTAATGCCTTTTCCAAAAGTACTGTAAATTTTACACTTTTAGGTACAACCAAAGAATTACCATTACACACACGCACATGCACATACACTTGCACACACACACCACACACACACAGAGAGAGAGAGAGAGAGAGAGAGAGAGAGAATGAGAGAGAGAATGGAGAATGAGAAGGAGAGAGGGAGAGACAAGGAGAGAGGGAGAGAGGGGGAGAGAGGAGAGGAAGAAAGAGTGCTGATGTATTCACACATATCTGGAAAGAGGGTAGCTCCAGGTCTCTGAAACATAGAGAAGAGTAAAAGAAAGAGGGAGAGCACTTAAAACAATGGAAGCAGCTGCATTGCTTACAAATCCCAAACTGAAGGGAGAACAGCTTACAGGAGTGGCCCTGTCCTCCAGCTCTGATCAGTTAGTGCAGAAGGAATCATGAAGGACGAAGGCCAATGAGCCAAGGTGCAATCCAGAATGGTCCCAGGAAGGTTTCTCACAAGATGTTCTAACTGGTTGTTTTGTAGCAAGCAGCTATGAGTTTCTTACAGTCACATTTTAAGTGAAAAGTCATAATTCAAGACCTTCCTTTGTCACCCTGTAATGCCAAATCCAGTCCTTGAGTCTTATCCCTAGTCCTACAACAGAATGCCAGCCTCAGCCTCTGCTCGATCCCCTGCAACCCCGACCACATATCCTTTGACTCTCAAGAGATCATCTTTAGATCTGCTGTGCCCTCCTTATGCATTCAGACCTCATTCTCAATGGATCACAAAGATCTCCAAACTTTCTTCTCCCAACTACCCAACTTCCAAAAACACAGCTATTTCCTATGAACACACATTCCTGGCTGAATGGGCCAGGAAAACAGGCAGCATACAAACATCACACTCTCTGAAAATCTAGAAACCGAGGGAAATAGAAACCAAGGTAAAAAGCACCCATACTACCAAAGTCAAATTCAGAGATTAGCACCTAGACCTATCATCGTCTGAACCCAATGCCATGGCCAGCCTAAAGGCAACCGCCATGGCAATTTGTATCCACTAGAGCCCAGCTATCCTACCACAGCAGGCCTTGAATAGTTTAACCTACCTAAAGCATAAAAAACACACATAAAAACAACTGATATGAATATGATAGAGGTCCTTAGAGAGGAAATTAATAAATCCCTTAAGAAAATAAAGAAAAACATGAACGGTGTAAGGAAATAAAATCATTCCCTGAAATTGGAACTAGAAGCAATGAAAGAAATCTGGAAAAAAAATTAGGAATTCAAAGTTACAAAGGCAAGCTTCACGGGCAGAATATACCACATGGAAGAGAGAATCTCAGGCATTCAAGATATAATAGAATAAATGGACAAATCAGTCAAAGAAAATGGTAAATCTTAAGAAACAAAAACAAAGCAAACAAAAAAAACTCCTGGCACAAAAAAATCCAGGAAATCTGGGACACTAGGAAAAGCTCAAACCTAAGAATAATAGGTATAGAGGAGAAAGAAGAATCCCAGATCAAAGACCCAGAAATGTTTTCAATAAAATCATAGAAGAAAAATTTTCTAACTGAAAGAGATGCCTATAAAAGTAAAAGGAGTGTACAGAACAACGAATAGATTTGACCAAAAAGAAAGCCCCATCACCACACAATAATCAAAACACACAGAAATAAAGAATATTAAAAGCTGCAAAAAATCAAGTGATATATAAAGGCAGACCTGTTTGAAATACTCCTGAGTTCTCAATGGAGACTCTATAAACCAGAAGGGCTTGGACAGTTGTGCTATAGACAATAAAAGGCCATAGAACTCAGCCCAGGCTACTATACCAGGAAAACTTTCAAACATCATAGGTGGAGAAAATAATATATTCCATGAAAAAGACAGCTATAAACAATATCTATCTATAAATACAGTCTCATAGAAAAAGCTAGAAGGAAAAACCCAACTTTCTAAATGGTACCTATACCATAAAAGCATGGGAAGTGAATAATCTCACAAGCAAAACCAAAAGAAGGGATACACACACACACACACACACACACACACACACACACACACACTCAATACCATCACTATCACCAACAACAAAATACAAGAATCACCAAAAACAAGAATCAACCATCGTTGGTCATTGATATCTCTTAATATGAAAAGTGTCATGGACTAACAGAATGGATTAGAAAAAATATCCCTCCTCTGCTATATCCAAGAAAGTACTTCAACATCAAAGAAGATGTTACCTCAGGTGAAGAGTTGGAAAAAGATATACCAAACAGATGGATCTCAGAAGCAAACTGGTGTAGCCATTTTCATAGCTAACAAAATAGAATTCAAACTAAGTCTATTCAAAAGAGATAAGTAAAGACACTACATACCCATCAAAGGAAAAATCTACCAAGAGGACATTCTAGTTCTTAACATTCTTAACATCATTGCCCCAATCATAAGCACAACCAAGTCTGTAAAAGAAACACTACTATAGTTTAAATCAATTATTGATCATCACACACCAATAGTATGAGACGTCAATATCCCACTGTCATCAACGGACAAGTTACCCAGACCCCCCCCCAAAAAAAAGTGTCTAACAGAGAAATACTGGGCCTACAGGTGTTATAAACCAAATGGACATAACAGGTATTTATAGACGATTTCTCCCAGACACAAAAGAATATTCCTTATTCCAGAATCTCATGGAACTTATTTGCAGATGCTGTGATAGTATACATAAGTTACCCCCCCCAAAATGCCACCAGGGAATTTTTATAGCTGATAAATATGTTTAGCAAAGTGAATGGATGCAAAATTAACCAAAAGAAATCAAATTAGTAGCCCCTCTATGTACAAAACACAGACTGAGAAAGAAATCAGGGAAATAATATCCACCTTTCACAAAAGTCTCAAATAATATACAGTATCTTGGAATAAAACTAACCAAGCAAGTGAAAGACCTGTATGACAATACCTCCAGGTCACTGAAGAAAGTAATTAAAGAAGATCTCAGAAGATGAAAAGCTCTCACATGCCCATGGATGAGTAGGACTAACATCATAAAAACGTGCAATCTTTCAAAAGCAATCTACAGATTCAGTGCAATCCCCATTAAAATCACAACACAATTCTTTACAAACATTGAAAGGACAACTCTTGATTTTGTATGGAAAAAAGAGTAGCTGAAACAATTCTGAATATTAATTTAAAAAAAACCTGCTAGAAGTATGAACATCTTGATTTTAAGTTGTACTTCAAAGGTATAGTAATGAAAACTACATGTATTGGCATAAAAACAGACAAGAGATTAATGGAATAAAGTAAAGTCCTTGACATAATTTACACCCACACGGACACCTGATTTTTTTAATACAGAAGTCAGAAATATGCATTGGGAAAAAGAGAGCATCAACAAATGGTGCTCATCTAATAATGATGAGCGTGTAGAAGAGTGTAAATAGAACCGTAGCTTTCGCCCTGCACAAAACAAGTCCAGGTGGATCAAAGACCTCAACATAAAACCAGAGTCACTGAACCTGACAGAAGAGAATGTGGGGAATAGACATGAACACATTGGCACAGGAGATGACTTTTTGAACAAGAAACTGGTCGCTCAGGCTTTAAGATAAGCAATGGGTTTCATGAAACAAAAGCTTCTGTAAGGATATCATCAATCAAAAACAGTTGTAGCCTACAGAATGGGAAAATATTTATACCAAATCCTCATATGACAGAGGGCTCATATCCAAAATACATAAAGAACTCAAGAAATTAGATATCAAAAAAACCAAATAATCTAATTTAAAATGGGGCTTAGAGATCTAAACAGAGAATTCTCAACACAGGAATCTAAAAATGACTTAGAAACATTTTTAGGCTCAAAATCCATCAGGAAAATGCAAATCAAAACTACTTTGAAATTCCAATTTACAGCTGTCAGAATGGTAAAGATCAATAACACAAGTGACAGCTCACGCTGATGAGGATATGGAGCAAGGGGAGCTCTCCTTCATTGCAAACTCATACAGCCACTGTGGAAATCAACATAGAATTTCCTCAGAAAATTGGGAATTGATTTCCCTCAAGATCCAGGTTTAGCACTCTTGAGCATATACCCAAAAGGTGCTCCATCCTACCACCAAGATACTCACATGTTAATTGTGGCTTTATTTACAGTAATCAGAAACTAGAAACCACCAAGAAGTTCCTCACTGTTGATGAATGTTGATTGATATTTTAAAAGTATACATTTACACAATGTATTATTCAGCTGTTTAGAAAAATAACTTTATGAAATTTGCAAGCAAATGTATAGAGCTAGAAAAAAACATCTTGAGTGAGGCAACCCAGACACTGAAAGACAAATATGACATGTGTTCACTTATAAGTGGATATTAGTCACTAATTAAATGATAATCAACTACAATCTGTAAATGCAGAGAGGTTAGGTAAAGAGAAGGGGGGGTGTATGAATATCCCTGGGAAGAGGAAATTAAATAGATCTTACAGGTGTACTGGGGATGGCTGGGGATGGATTGGGAGATACCAGTCTGAGGGAGATTGGATGGAGTGATAGAGTACAGGGAGAATTGACCGGAACTGGGAAGTATTTATGGGGTGGTGTGGAAACAGTGCAGTGGAAGCTTCCTGGACTCTATGAAGGCGATCCTAATGACAACTCCTGGAATAGGGATAAGTATCTCAACTGACCATCTCTTAGAGTAAAGCAAGGCTTCCAATGGAGAGACAAAGTTGCATTCAATTGAGTCGTTGGCCAACAGAGTACAGTGGAAAGCTCCAAAAAAACCAGAATGGGGTTAAAACAAAGGGTTACTCTCAGAGAATTGACAGTGAGACCCCCATTATCAAGGGCAACCCCCACACAACTCACTGAACATGGAAACATCAAACTGGTGAAAACATGGAGCCTTCACTCCTAAGTTCTAGTCTCTTTGGTATAGGAAGATACTGTGCAGGCTACTGAAAGAGAAACATAAACACAAACACAGCCACAAAAACTTTGACATACAATTTGTCCTGCTTGCAAAATATGCTAGGGCAATAATGCCTCAGAACTTGTGGGAATAGCCAGCCTACGTCTGATTTGACTTAAGTCCCACTCTACATGAGTTGGAACTCATATCCAACACTGCTTGGAAAACTAAGAACCAAAGACTGAATACCCCAGAAACCTATGGTAAAACCAAACAGGACTGGTCAGATAAAGAAAAAATCAATAAAATGATTCCTAATGATATTCTGCTATACTCATAAATCAGTGCCTTATCCAGTCATAATCAGAGAAGCTTCCTCCAGCGGCAGAGGGGATCAGATGCAGTGAGCCACAGGCAGAGTATAGGGGATCTAAAGTAGAAATCTGGATCAAATCCCTCCCCTCTGAGCTCAGAGAATCCAGTGAAATTGGTGGAAAATATAAAGTTCTAGGAGAGATAGAGGACACCAGGAGAACAGGACCCTCTGAATTAACTAAGCAAGGCACACATGAGTTCAGAAAGACTGAAGAAACAAGCACAGGGCCCACAGGGGGTCTGCAACAGATACTCTGCATAAATAGATAGGTGATAGATAGATAATAGATAGATAGATAGATAGATAGATAGATAGATAGATAGATAGATGAGAGATAGATCGATAGATAGGTAGATAGATAGATAGGTAGATAGATAGATAGATAGATAGATAGATAGATAGATAGATAGATAGATATTAGATTAGTATTTTTATTAGATTCCAGACTTTGAGAACAACTGGGTCTCTGACTCTTGTGGCTGCTCTTAGAACTCTTCTCGTGTTGGGTTGTTGTGTCCAACTTCAATTGATAGTTTTTGCTCTACCATATTGTATTTTGTCATGTTTGGCTGTCATCTCTTAGAAGTCTGTTATTCTTTAGTGAGAGATAGAAAGGGAAGATATCCAGAATGGAGGGGAGGTGTGGAAGAATTGGAAGAAATAGAGGTAGGAGAAATATAATTAGGATATATTGTATGATACAAAAAATCTTAGAATCTATCTTCAGTGAAAGAAAAAAATGTCATAGGTCATAGAAGGTATAAGCTTGAGTGAGGCAAATAGTTTGTATTTATAGTCACCTGACAGACAAGAGATCACTAAAAGGTGACTATTTGAAGGAAACTGTCCCACCTCATACCTTACATACTGCAGATACAGCCTTTATGTGTATTTTCTTACCTTTATGAAGATAATAATTATGTTGGAGAGGAAAATCACATATAAGTTTAAAGAGTTAAGTAATATCAAAGTTTTGATTAATGATGCTTTACAAAAGAAAACTCTTTATCGAATGCTGTAAATCAGGTTAATCCAAACAAGTCTAAACATTATCACTAAGAGCTGTCATTAAGCACCATGTAAAGTTTCATTTATGAGTACTTTTTCATAACAATTTCATAGTTTAGAAGAACGGGAACACAATTGAATGATAACAGGTGGGAGAGAAGGGACTCAGTCCACATATTTCTTTATTGAGTTCCAAGCTCTTATTAAGAGCTATCATTTTCTTATACAGTTTAGGTCACGGCAAGTTCACAACTGTTGTAAGTTAGCAGTTGGAGATGAGGACAGGTGTCTATTAAGTATCTTTATTGCTTTGCTGTGTCTGTAAAAGTATTGTTCTCCTTATCAAGGGCTGTGACACCCAGATGATTTATGACCTGCTGCTAAGATTGAAATCCACTATTTATTTACCTGGTGACTTTGTCTGCAAAAAGGTAAGTAAATACTATTTTCAAGTGCACAGTTAATAATGCATTGGAAGAATTTGTTCATAGGTCAATAATGTATTTTAAATGAAATCTGTCCAGTTTGACTTCCCTATTATAAAATACTATGACATATACTTAGTTCTACAAAATGACAATGAATGCTTAGAGTGCAAAATGGAACAAGATAATATAAGTTCAACTGCATAGATCATTGAATAGACATGTAGGAGGTCCAAAAGGTCTTTGTACAAATGTAAATTACCAATCACAATTAACTATTTTAAATGAAGGATAAAATGTAAATGTGACTTGTGCTTTTGCCTTTTCTGTACCAGCTATCTGTTGCTTCTATTGTGTTCACAGTTAATAAATAATCAATGCCAAATTTTTTAAATATTGTGAATTTGATGACTACAAAAGTATTAGATGTTTATAATTTCTTAAATAGAAAACATGTAAATGACAAACATGAAATTCACCATGAAAATAGTAACTATTCAAATATTGTTCCTGTCTCCTTTTTTGATTGGATATATTGCTTTATTTACATTTCAAATGTTATTCCCTTTCCCAGCTTCCTGTTCATAAGCCCCCTATCCTCTTCGTCCTCCCACTCCCCCATAAGGGGGTTCCCCCATCCACTCCCCCTTACCACTTCCCCCCCGACATTCTCCTGTACTGGAGGTCCAACCTTGGCAGTACCAAGGGTTTCTTCTTCCACTGGTGTCCAACAAGGCCATCCTCTGTTACGTGTGCAGTTGGAGCCATGGGTCAGCCCATATATAGTCTTTGAGTAGTGGTTTAGTTCCAGGAAGCTCTGGTTGGTTGATGTTGTTCTTATGGGATTGCAAGCCCCTTCAGCTCTTTCAATCATTTCTCTAATTCCTCCAACAGGGGTCCCATTCTCAGTTCAATGTTTTGCAGCTAGCGTTTGCCTATGTATTTGACATGCCCTGGTTGTGTCTCCCGGGAGACATGTATATCCGGTTCCTGTCAGCATGCCCTTCTCAGCTTCATCGATTTTAATCTACTTTTGGTGGCTATATACATATGCGCTACATGTGGGGCAGGCTCTGATTGGCTGTTGCTTCAGTCTCTGCTCTAAACTTTGCCTAGATATCACCTCCTATGGATATTTTTGTTCCCCCTTTTAAGAAGGAGTGGAAGCATCCACATTTTGGTCATACTTCTTCTTGAGCTTTCTGTGGTTTGTGGACTGCATCTTGGGTAATTCAAACTTTTGGGCTAATATCCACTTATCAGTGAGTGTATACCATGTATGCTTATCTGTGATTGGGTTACCTCACTCAGGATGATATTTTGTAGTTCAATACATTTGCCTATGAATTTCATGAAATCATTGTTTTTGAGAGCTGAGTATTACTCCATTGGGTAGAGGTACCACATTTTCTGGATCCATTCCTCTGTTGAGTTACATCTGGGTTCTTTCCAGCTTCTAGCTATTATAAATAAGATTGCTATGAACATACGGGAGACTGTGGCTTTGTTGTATGTTGGAGCATCTTTTGGTTATATGCCCAGGAGTGGTATAGATGAGTCCTCAGGTAGTGCAAGGTCCAATTTCCAGAGGAACCTCCAGAATGATTTCCAGAGTGGTTGTACAAGTTTGCAATCCCACGAACAGTGGAGGAGTGTTGGTCCTTCTCCACATCCTCACCAGCATTTGCTGTCACCTGAATTTTTTATCTTAGCTATTCTGACTTGTGTGAGGTGGAATCTCAGGGTTGTTTTGATTTGCATTTCCCTGATGACTAAGGATATTGAACATTTCATTAGGTGCTTCTCAGACATTCGTTATTCCTCAGCTGAGAATTCTTTATTTAGCACTGTACCCATTTTTAATAGGGTTATTTGGCTCTCTGGAGTATAACTTCTTCAGTTTTTTGTATATTTGGATATTACTCCTCTATCAGATGTAGGGTTGGTAAAGATCTTTTCCCAATCTGTTGGTTGCCGGTTTTGTCCTAATGACAGTGTTCTTTGCCCTACAGAAACTTTGCAGTTTTATGAGATCCCATTTGTTGATTCTTGATCTTAGAGCATAAGCCATTGGTGCTTTGTTCAGAAAATTTTCCCTGGTGCCCATGGATTCAAGACACTTCTCCACTTTTTTATCGATTAGTTTGAGTATACCTGGTTTGAGGTGGAGGTCCTTGATTCACTTGAACTTAAGCTTTGTACAGGGCAATAAGAATGGTTCAATTTGCATTCTTCTACATCTAACCTACAGTTGAACCAGCACCATTTGTTGAAAATGCTATCTTTTTTCCATTGGATGGTTTTAGCTCCTTTGTCAAAGAACAAGTGACCGCAGGTGTGTGGGTTTATTTCTGGGTCTTCAATTCTATTCCACCGATTTATCTGCCTGTCTCTGTAACAATGCCTTACAGTTTTTATTACTATTGCTTTGAATTACTGCTTGAGGTCAGGGATGGTGACTCCCCCAGAAGTTCTTTTATTGTTGACTATATTTTTCGATATCCTGGGTTTTTTGTTATTCCAAATGAATTTGCAAATTGCTATCTCTATGAAGAGTTGAGTTGGAATTTGATGAGGATTGCATTGAATCTGTAGATTGCTTTTGGCAGTGACCATTTTTACTATATTAATGCTGTCAATCCATGAACATGGGATGTCTTTCCATCTTATGAGATCTTCTTCAAATTCTTTCTTCAGAGGCTTGAAGTTCTTGTCATACAGATCATTCACTTGCTTGGTTACATCACACCAAGGTATTTTATATTATTCAGGACTACTGTGAAGGGTACCATTTCTCTAACTTCTTTCTAAGCCTGTATATCCTTTGAGTAGAGGAAGGCTACTGATTTGTTTGAATTAATTTTATACCCAGACAGTTTACTGAAGTTGTTCATCAGGTTTAGTAGTTCTCTGGTATAAGTTTTGGGGTCACTTAAGCATACTATCATATCATCTGCAAATAGTGATATTTTGACGACTTCTTTTCCAATTTGTATCCCTTTGACCTCCTTTTGTTGTCTCATTGCTCGAGCTAGGACTTCAAGAACTATATTGAATAAGTAGGGAAAGAGTGGGCAGCCTTGTCTAGTCCCTAATTTTAGTGGGATTGCTTCAATTTTATCTCCATTTAGTTTGATGTTTGCTGTATATTACTTTTATTATGCTTAGGTATGGGTCTTGAATTCCTGATCTTTTTGGGACTTTTATCATGAACAGGTGTTGAATTTTGTCGAATGCTTGCTCAGCATCTAATGAAATGATCATGTGGTTTTTATCTTTGAGTTTGTTTATATCGTGAATTATGTTGAAGGATTTCCATATATTGAACCATCCCTGCATCCCTGGGATGAAGCCTACTTAATCATGATGGATGACAGTTTGATTGTGTTGGTGGATTCAGTTTGTGAGAATTTTATAGAGTATTTTTGCATTGATATTCATAAGAGAAATTGATATGAGATCTCTTTCTTTGTTGGATCTTTGTGTGGTTTAAGTATAAGAGTAATTGTGACTTCATAGAAGGAGTTTGGTAGTGCTCCATCTGTTTCTATTTTGTGGAATAGTTTGGACAGTATTGGTATGAGTCTTCTTTGAAGGTCTGATAGAATTCTGCATTAAAACCATCTGGTCCTGGGGACTTTTTGCTTGGAAGACTTTTAATAACTGGTTCTATTTCTTTAGAAGTTCTGGGATTGTTTAGATGGTTTATCTGTTCCTGATTTAACTTTGTTTCATGATATTTGTCTAGAAAATTGTGCATTTCCTCCAGATTTTCTAGTTTTGTTGAATATAGGCTTTTGTAGTAGGATCTGCTGACTTTGAATTTCCTCAGATTCTGCTGTTCTTCAGATTCTCCCTTTTCATTTCTGATTTTGTTCGTTTGTATATACTCTCTGTGTCCTCTACTTTGTCTGGCTAAGGGTTTATCTATCTTGTTGATTTTCTCAAAGAACCTGCTCTTGGTTTTGTGGATTCTTTGTATAGTTCTTTTTGTTTCTACAGGGTTGATTTCAGCCCTGAGTTTGATTATTTCCTGCCTTCTACTCATCTTGTGTATATTTGTTTGTTTTTGTTCTAGAGCTTTTAGGTGTGCTGTGCTGTCAAGCTGCTGATGTATGCTCTCTCCTGTTTCTTTTTGCAGGCACTCAGAGCTATGAGTTTTCCTTTTAGCACTGCTTTCATTGTGTCCCATAAGTTTGGGTATGTTGTGCCTTCATTTTCATTAAATTCTAAGAATTCTTTAATTTCTTTCTTTATTTCTTCCTTAACCAAGTTGTCATTGAGTAGAGCATTGTTCAACTCCCATGTATATGTGGGTGTTTTGTAGTTATTGTTGTTATTGAAGACCAGCCTTAGTCCATGGTGATCTCATAGGATGCATGGGATTATATCTATCTCCCTGTATTTGTTGAGGCCTGTTTTGTGACCAATTATATGGTCAGTTTTAGAGAAGGAACCTTGAGGTGCTGAGAAAAAGGTATATCCTTTTGTTTTAGGATGTAATGTTCTATAAATATCTGTTAAGTCCATTTGGTTCATAACTTCTGTTACTTTCTCTATGTCTCTATTTAATTTCTGTTTCCATGATCTGTCTATTGATGAGAGTAGGGTGTTGAAATCTCCTACTATTATTGTGTTAGGTGCAATGTGTGCTTTGAGCTTTAGTAAGGTTTCTTTTATGAATGTAGGTGTCTTTCCATTAGAATATAAATATTTAGGATTGAGAGTTCATCTTGGTGCATTTTTCCTTTGATGAATATGAAGTGTCTTTCTTTATCTTTTTTGATGACTTTTGGTTGAAAGTCGATTTTATTCAATATTAGAATGGCTACTCCAGCTTGTTTCTTCAGACTATTTGTTTGGAAAGTTGTTTTCCAGCCTTTTATTCTGAGGTAGTGTCTGTCTTTGTCGCTGAGGTGTGTTTCCTCTATGCAGCAAAATGCTGGGTCCTCTTTACATATCCAGTCTGTATATCTTTTTGTAAGGGAATTGAATCCATTGCTGTTGAGAGATATTAAGGAATAGTGATTGTTGCTTCCTGTTATTTTCATATTTAGAGGTAGAATTATATTTTTGTGTCTCTCTTATTTTGGTTTCATTGCAAGTACTGGGTAGTTTCTCTCCTTGTGTTGGAGTTTTGTATCTATTATCCTTTGCTTGGCTGGATATGTAGAAAGATATTTTGTAAATTTTGTTTTGTCATGGAATATCTTGGTTTCTCCATCTATGTTAATTGAGAGTTTTGCTGGATATAGTAGCCTGGGCTGGTATTTGTGTTCTCTTAGGGTCTGTATGATGTCTGCCCAGGATCTTCTGGCTTTCATTGTCTCTGGTGAGAAGCAGGTACAATTCTTATATGTCTGCCTTTATATAACACTTAACACTTTTCCCTTACTGCTTTTAATATTCTCTCTTTGTTTTGTGCTTTGGTGTTTTGACTATTATGTGACAGGAGGAATTTCTATTTTGGTCCAATCTATTTGGAGTTCTGTAGTCTTCTTATATGTTTATGGACATCTCTTTCTTTAGGTTAGGGAAATTTTCTTCTCTAATTTTGTTGAAGATATTTACTGGCCCTTTAAGTTGGGAGTCTTCATTCTCTTCAAAACTTATTATTCTTAGGTTTGATCTTCTCATTATGTCCTGGATTTCCTGGATGTTTTGGGCTGGGAGATTTTGCATTTTACATTATCTTTGAAGGTTGTGTCAATGTTTTCTATGGTAACTTCTGCCCCTGAGATTCTCTCTGTTGGTGATGCTTGCATTGATGACTCCTGATCTCTTCCCTAGGTTTTCTATCTCTAAGGTTGTCTCCCTTTTGCTTTCTTTATTGTTTCTATTTCCATTTATAAATCTTGGACTATTTTGTTCAATTTCTTCACCTGATTGGTTGTGTTTTCCTGTAATTCTTTAAGAGATTTTTGTGTTTCCTCTTTAAGGTCTTCTACTTGTTTACTTGTGTTGTCGTGTATTTCTTTAAGGGAGTTATTTATGTCCTTCTTAAAGTCCTCCATCATCATCATAAAATGTGATTTTAAATCTAAATCTTGCTTTTCCAGTGTGTTTACATATCCAGTATTTGCTTTGGTGGGAGAACTGGGCTCTGATGATGCCAAGTACTCCTGGTTTCTGTTGCTTAGGTTCCTGTGCTTGCCTCTTGCCATCAGGTTGTCTCTGGCATTAGCTTGACTTGCTGTTTCTGACAGTGGCTTGACCCTCCTGTAGGCCTCTGTGTCAGGACTCCTGTAGACCTGTTTTCATGTTTTCTTTCAGCTGTTTTTGAGAACAGAGTGCTCTGCTCTCAGGTGTGTAGGTGCTCCTGGCAACTGGCTTTCAGTTTTCAGAGCAGGCAAGAATTGGAAGGGTCCTGCCCATGACTGCTCCTAGGTCCTTGTGCCCAGAGGACACAGATGGCACTAGGCAATTTCCTCTTGGGTCGGGAATATGGGCAGAGGGTAGTCTCTCTGATTTCACAGAAGTGTCTGCACTTCTGAGAGTACAGCTCTCTCCTCCATGGGATTTGGGTGCAGGGAGCTGTTTGACCAGTTCAGTTTAGTTCTGGGCGCAGATCAGAACCACAGGTACCTGCTGCTGACTTGTCCTATATTCCTGAGTTCAGAGGCACCATGCAGTTTCCTCCTGGGCCAGGGATGTGGGCAGAGGTGGGCAGAAGTGGCAGTCTGTCCTGTGGTCTCAGGATAGTCCACAGGATAGTTCTTGGTGTTTAGCTCTTTCCCCCATGGGATTTGGGCAGGGAACTGTGAGATGGGATCAGTTCAGTTCTGGGCACAGCCAGAAACCACTGCCTGTCTTTCTCTACAGATTAATGGGTCTCATTATGTAGTCCTGACTGCCAATCCACTATATAGACCTGGTTGTCCTGCAACTCATAGAGATCTGCCTATCTCTGCTTCTCAAATGTTGGGATTAGAGGTGTTTGTCATCACACCCAGCTCTGATGACTATCTTAAACATAATTAAAAGTATGCCTCTCAGGATGATCACAAAGTCACAACCAGCAGGAACTACATAGGGAGTTCTACACCACCTAACTTGCACAGCAAGTTCTTGCTTCCCAAAAAGAGAGAATGAGTCTGTAACTTTTATATCAAACTAACTCGACGATAAAGCTAATAATCAAAATTATTGTTAAAGTAATAAATTATAAAATTATGTGTTTATGTGACATTAAAGTAGAAGTAAAAATGTCTAGAAGAACAAAGGAAACTAACAAGTGAGACTTTAAAAAAGGGAAGTTAGAAGGGTGTAGTTGGATATCAGCATACAATATACGCTTGTATGGCTATCTAAAGAGAAAATAAAAGTTTAAAATAAAGGAAAATGTACAATGCAAAAAAATGAAGATGATATGAGGAATTGAGGAGTTCACAAATGAGTGTGCATGAGAAACACATGATTCATCCCAAAACAGTGTGGAATAATCACCATGTTATAGGACATAAAGCAAGGCCAGCAGCTGGAAGACTTCCTGAAGAGGAAGGCTGTAGTAAGTCTTGGGAAATGAACTGAAGTGAACTCACTGTTATCTAAGTATGGAAAAGAACTAGCTTGAGCCAGGACAGATAGGAAGGAATTGTGACCACAGCAAGAATGTAGAGGACTACAGTAAATGGTGTTAAGGGTTGGAGAGATGGCTCAATGGTTAAATTAAGAGCACCAACTGCTCTTGCAGAGGTCCTGAGTTCAATTCCCAATAACCATATGGTGGCTCACAACAATCTGTAATGGTGTCCAATGCCCTCTTCTGGTGTATCTGAAGACAGCTACAGTAGGCTCATTTACATAAAATAAATAATTTTTTAAAGTGTTAAAACAGTGTTAACTTATTTCATAAACAAAAGGTGGTTTTGAATACTCTAGAACAATACTAGCCAAAAGACAAATGCCCGCCCTTGAGTAGTTTTACAGTCTAGTGCTAAATTTGACAACTCACACTATGTCAGCATCATACGAACACAGGAGACTGGGATCCACACCTAGTCCTGATGAAGCCCACATATTAGCATTTAAAGAAAACACATATGATTCTAAAATACAGCCATAAGAAGGGTAGACCTGATGGAAGAGAAAGGAAACAAATTTTAAACAAATTACATATCTGTAAAATGTACAGTTATATAAGTAGAGGCCGAAGTTGTTAGTGGAAGGCAGGGTAGTAAAGGTACATATTCATATTAGAAGAGGAGAGAGAAGTTGTCAGTTTGACAGGAATGACCTTTTAAAATCTAAAGAACAAAAGTAAAAGGAAATCAATAGGATAATACTTTTTATGAGAAGTTGCAGCAATGATCCAAGAAGGAAAACAGAGCCTGTCATATTCAAGTAATGGAGCAAAGGAGTGAGCAAAAGATGGGGAAAAGAAAATCACATGAGGTGTGAGACACAACAGATACATCAGATACATCAGATACACTGGCTTACAGGTGAAACCAATCAAATGAAAGAAGGGGAAAGGGCAAGTAAAGGGTTTGTAACTGGAATGGAATGAAAGCCAGCTTTAAGAGTTCAAGGCACAGTATGAGAAGAAAGGCCGAGGCTGTAACTCTGAAGACACCAATGGTATGAAGGAGATCAGTGAAGGCTATTATGAAAAGAGACAATTAAGAAGGAGCTGGCAAAGACAAGAGAGGATTCTGGAATTCTAGAAAGCAAGCATACACATCCCACCTAAAATGATCCTGGCAAAATACGGGATGTTCATAAGTGAAGTCAAACCATGCTCATTAAAATGGAACAAAAGAAAGAAACAGTGCTTGGGAGCTAATATCCACTTATCAGTGAATGCGTACCACGTGTGTTCTTTTGTGACTGGGTAACCTCACTCAAGATAATATTTTCTACTTCCATCCATTTGCCTAAGAATTTCATGAAGTCATTGTTTTTAAGAGCTGAGTAGTACTCCATTGTGTAGATGTAGCACATTTTCTGTATCTGTTCCTCTGTTGAGTTACATCTGGGTTGTTTCCAGCTTCTGGCTATTATAAACAAGGCTGCTATGCACATAGTGGAGCACGTGTCCTTGTTATATATTAGAGCATCTTTTGAGTATATGCCCAGGAGTGGTATAGCTGGGTCCTCAGGTAGTACTACGTCCGGTTTTCTGAGGAACTGCCAGACTGATTCCCAGAGTGGTTGTACCAGTTCGCAATCCCACCAACAATGGAGGAGTGTTCCTCTTTCCCCATATCCTTGCCAACATTTGCTGTCATCTGAGTTTTTGATCTTAGCCATTCTGACTGGTGTGAGGTAGAATCTCGGGGTTGTTTTGATTTGCATTTCCCTGATGACTAAGGATATTGAACAGTTCTTTAGGTGCTTCTTGTCCATTCGATATGCTTCAGGTGATAATTCTTTGTTTAACTCTACCCTATTTGTAAAAGGGTTATTTGGCTCTCTGGAGTCTAATTTCTTGTGTTCTTTGTATATATTAGATATTAGCCCTCTATCGAATGTAGGATTGGCAAAGATCTTTTCCCAATCTGTTGGTTGCGATTTTGTCCTATTGACAAAACACAATTCACAGACCACATGAAGCTCAAGAAGAGAAGGGAGAACAAAATACTAATATGAGGTAGAGGGTGGGAAGGACTTGGAAGGAAGGGGAGAGGGAAGGGGGCCAGGACCAGGTATGGGAGGAGATAGGGATGATACACAGAGTCAGGAATTTAAACAGAGGTTTGTAGCAATAAGAGATGAGGAACTGGGGGCAGCCACCAGCAAGTCCCAGATGCCAGGACCCCGGGACCCAACAAGGATGAGATTAGCTGAAATGCCCAACAAAGCAGAGAGAGAACCTAGAGTCCATATCCAGACTTATGCAAGGCCCCAGGTTGGGGGATGGGGCCACCCACTCATCTACCAACATTTAACCCAGAATGGCTCCTGTCTAAAGGGAATATGGAGACTAAGTGTGGAGCAGAGGCTTAAGTAAAGGCCATTCAGAGATTGCCCCAGTGGGGGTCCATTCCATATACAGACAGCAAACCCAGACACTATTGCTGTTGCCCAGAAGTGCTTGCTAACTGGAGTCTTGGAAATAGCTGACACTAGAATGCTAATACTTTCTACATATATAATCACGCAGAGTTACCTTGTTCTACCTGAAGTGCTTGCCTTTCAACACTTTCTCCAAATTAGCACATGAAGCAGTCCTAAGTTAGGTTCAGTCTTGTTTTGCACATGCTGTCAGCCACTATTCTCTTAGAGTGATGTCTACTCCATCTGAAAGCTAATTAAGCTTGCAGAAAAGGCTTAAATTAACCCAGAAATATGCAAGACATAGTGGAAGTTTGGGTTCGTTGATTATGCCTGATCTCCTTGGGAAATTATCAAAATGATCATTAAGAAATAATTAGAAGTGCTGAACTATATTTATGTACCCATCATGCACTTCTCCTTCCAGTCAGGTGTAATAACTGCCTTTGAAACATCATTCCAGTTCCTTGAAATTTATTTCATGCTTAAAAAGTAATAATAATAGGAATATGACCCTAACCTAATGATCACTTCCTAGAATAAAAGAAACACGCTAATTTTCAAATGAGTTACATTATTTTTGATTCATTTATATTAGCTCATTCATTATGAAGATATCAGTCTTGCTAGCATATTCATTGTTAGATGAAGAATATGTATATATATGTCAGGTAACAAAGGTGCTGGGATTTTAATGCTGTCACTTGCCAGCCTAGTATTTTAGCTTGAGACACTGAACTTGCTTAGTTTTTATTTCCAATCTCTTTATTTCTTTTATTGGATATTTTTAATTTATATTTCAAATGTCATTCCCTTTCATGATTTCCCAGCCATAAGTCCTCTCCCCATTCCCCTCTACTTCTTCTATGAGGGTGTTCCCCCTCCCAAATCATCCCCCACTTGCCACTTTCCCTGACATTCCCCTGAATTGGGGCAACCAGCCTTGGCAGGACCAAGGATTTCTCCCCCCCCTTGGTGCCCAACAAGGTCATCCTTTGCTACATATGCAGCTGGAGCTACGAGTCTGTCCATGCGTAGTCTTTGGATAGTGGTTTAGTCCCTGGGACCTCTGGTTTGTTGGTATTGTTGTTCTTATGGGGTTGCAAGCCTCTTCAGCTCCTTCAATCCTTTTTCTAATTCTTCCAACGGGGACCCCATTCTCAGTTCAATGTTTTGCTGCTAGCATTTGCCTCTGTATTTGACATGCTCTGGCTGAGCGTCTCAAGAGACAGCTATATCAGGCTCCTGTCAGCATGTATTTCGTGGCTTCATCAATATTTTCTAGTTTTTGTGGCTATATATAAATGGGCTCTATACCCAGGTGGGGCAGGCTCTGAATGGCCATTCCTTTAGTCTCTGCTCCAAATTTTGCCTCTATATTCCCTCGTATGAATATTTTTGTTCCCCCTATTAAGGACTGAAGCATCCACACTTTGGTCATCCTTCTACTTAAGTTTCATATGCTCTGTAAATTTTATCTTGGGTAATTCAAGCTTTTGGGCTAATATCCACTTAAAAGTGAGTGCATACTCTGTGTGTGTGTGTGTGTGTGTGTGTGTGTGTGTCTGTGTCTGTGTCTGTGTCTGTGTCTGTGTCTGTGTCTGTGTGTTTCTTGTGATTGGGTTACCTTACTCAGGATGATGTTTTCTAGTTCCAGCCATTTTCCTTTTGAATTTCATGAAGTCAATGTTCTTGATAGCTGAGTAGTACTCCATTGTGTAGATGTAGCACATTTTCTGTATCCATTCCGCTATTGAAGGATATCTTGGTTCTTTCCAGCTTCTGGCTATTATAAATAAGGCTGCTATGTACATAGTAAAGCATGTGTCTTTGTTGTATGTTAAAGCATCATTTGAGTATATGCCGATGAGTGGTATAGCTTGGTCCTCAAGTAGTGCAATGTCCAATTTTCTGAGGAACCTCCAGACTGATTTCCAGAGTGGTTGTACCAGTTTGCAATCCCATCAGCAGTGGAGGAGTGTTCCTCTTTTTCCACATCCTCACCAGCATCTGCTGTCACCTGAGTGTTTAATCTTAGCCCTTCTGACTGGTGTGAGGTGAAATCTCAAGGTTGCTTTGATTTGCATTTCGCTGATGACTAAGGATGTTGAACATTTCTTTAGGTGCTTCTCAGCCATTCAATACTCCACAGCTGAGAATTCTTTGCTTAGCTCTGTAACCCATTTTTAATGAGGTTATTTAGCTCTCTGGAGTCTAATTTCTTGAGTTCTTTGTGTATTTTGTGTATCAGCCCTCTATTGGATGTAGAATTGGTGAAAATCTTTTCCCAATCTGTTGGTTGCCATTTTGTCCTAATGACAGTGTCCTTTGCTTTACAGAAACTTTGCAGTTTTATGAGGTCCTATTTGTTAATTCTTGATCTTAGAGCATTAGCCATTGGTATTTTGTTCAGGAAATTTTCCCCAGTGCCCAGACTCTTTCCCACCTTTTCTTCTATTAGCTTGAGTGTATCTGTTTTTTTGTTTTTGTTTTTTCGTTTGTTTGTTTGTTTTATTGTTTTTGTGGTTTTTTGGGTTTTTTGTGGAGGTCCTTGATCCACTTGGACTTAAGCTTTGTACAGGGCGATAAGAATGGATCAATTTGCATTCTTCTGCATGCTGACCTCCAATTGAACCAGCACCATTTGGTGAAAATGCTGTCTTCTTTCCATTGGATGGTTTTAGCTCCTTTGTCAAAGATCAAGTGGCCATAGGTGTGGGTTTCATTTCTGGGTCTTCAATTCTATTCCATTGATCTACCTGTCTATCTCTGTATCAATATCATACAGTTTTTATCACTATTGCTCTGTAATACTTCTTGAGGTTAGGGATGGTGATTTCCCCTAGAAGTCCTTTTATTGTTGAGGATAGTTTTCACTGTCCTGGGATTTTCATTCTTCCAAATGAATTTGCAAATTGTTCTTTATATCTCTATGAAGAATTGAGTTGGAATTTTGATGGAGATTGCATTGAATCTGTGGGTTGCTTTTGACAAAATGGCCATTTTTACCATATTAATCCTGCCAATTCATGAACATGGGAGGTCTTTCCATCTTCTGAGGTCTTTTTCAATTTCTTTCTTCAGAGACTTGAAGTTCTTATCATACAGATCTTTTACTTGCTTGGTTAAAGTCACACTGAGGCATTTTATATTATTTGGGACTACTGTGAATTCATTTCCCTAATATCTTGAGTAGAGTAAGGCTACTGATTTGACTGATGCTGTTTATCAGGCTTAGTAATTCTCTAGTTCCAATCTCTTTAAAGGGGGGAATAAAAAGGATATTTGCAAGAATTAAATGAATTAATGTGTACAAAATATTGTCCAGATAAAAGGTAATACACTCTGATTATGACTTAAAACAAAGAGTTATGTATCTGTTCCCTTGAAGATTTTTAAAGATTTATTTTTGTTTCTGTGTATGTGTATGTTTCTGTGTGAATATATGTTATATGCATGCAGATGCTTCAAGAGACCAAAAGAGAGCATTAGATCCCCTAAAACTGGAATTACAAGGAGTTGTGAGCCACCTGGTGCGGGAGCTAAGAATTAACTGCTGACCCATTTCTCCAGCACCCTATTTTGATGAATTTTCAAAGTACTACACAAAGGCAAAGTATTATTGGCACTGATATTATATAAGTAACTATTATAAAAATCTATATATATTACAATTTTTGCTTCAATCTACATTCCATATAAATATATGTTTAGTATAAATTTTTTCGTTTTTTCAAGTATTGAAAGGAAAAAAGTTTAAAATTGCCCCCTAGACAAAAGTTGAAGCCAAAAGCAGGCCCTGTAACTGCCTGTTCCAGAAACTAGCTGATCACAGAAAGAGTAATTGCACCAACTGGTTCAGCCACTTTGTTCCAAAAACTAGCTAACCATAATAGCAGCTGACCATAACAGTAGCTGACCATAGTAGCAAGAACTGGTTAACCATAAAGTTAGATTAAAATCTTAAAGAACAATCATGAGAAACAGGAGGTTCTTCCTTGTGATTCGGTATGGTTTTTCCTTTAAATACCCCTTCTTCCAACCATTCTAGGTCCTCTACCCCTGTGTGGGATATGAGTCTCGACCCCAATGCATTGGTTTCTGTCATCCCTATCAATAAACCTCTTGTTGATTGCATCAAGATCGGTCTCTCGTTAGTTCTTGGGGGGTTGCGTCATCCCATGACTTGAGTGAGGGTCTCCCTGCTCTGGGGGTCTTTCAGTATGAATTAAGAGGTAAAAGTTTATAATTGTATACTCCAACCTGATAGACAATTGTAAGCATTTGAAGTTCAGGAAAATAACCCTACATATCAATGGACTTTAGATTGTCCCTGAGACAGCTAAATTATATTTCCATTATTCATAAATGAATGCCTTTTATACATCACACTTTTTACTCAGCACTGAAACACAGTAGACATTTCCAAAAAGCTTCTAAGGCAAAGGACACTGAATAGGACAAAATGGCAACGTACAGATTGAGCAGAAGAGCTTCAGTAATCCTGCATCCAATAGAGGGTTAATATGAAAAGTACATAAAGAACTCAAGAAATTAGACTCCAAACAACCAAATAACCCAATTAGAAATGGAGTACTGAGCTAAACAGAGAATTCTCAACAGAGGAATCTCAAGTAACCAAGAAGCACTTAAATGTCCAACATCCTTAGTTATCAGAAAAATGCAAATCCAAATCATCTTACACACATCAGAATGGCCAAGATAAAATAGCTCAAATGATAGCACCTCCTGGTGAGGATGTGGAGCACTCCTCCATTGCTAGTGGGAGTGCCTACTTGCACAACCACTTTGAAAATCAATGTAGTGGTTTCTCAGAAAACTGAGAATAATTCTACTTCAAGATCCATATATACCACTCCAGGCATATATCCAAAAGATTCCCCACTATACCACAGAAACACTTGCTCAACTATGTTCATTGCAACTTTATTCATAATAGCCAGAAATTGGAAGCTGCCTAAATTCTCATCAGTTAAATTATATATATATATATATATATATATATGTATATATATATATATGTACATCCACTCAATGAAATACTATTCAGTCATTAAAAACAAATTCATCGTGAATTTTGATGGTAAATAGATGGAACCTGTGAATATCATCCTGAATGAGGTAACCTAGACCCCTCCTAAAAAAACATGCATGGTATGCATTCATTTATAAGTGGATACTAGCCATAAAATATAGAATATCCACACTACACTCCACAGACCCAAAGAAGCTAAACAAGAAGGCCCAAGGTTGTTTATCAGCTGTAGCAATTTTCTGTTATAAATTTTGGAGTAGCTTACATACTATCATATTATCTACAAATCATAATGCTTTGACTTCTTCCTTTCTAATTTGTATCCCCTTGATCTCATTTTGGTGTCTTATTGCTCTAACTAAAACTTCAAGTACTATACTGAATAGATATGGGGAGAGTGGGCAGCCTTGTCTTGTCCCTGATTTTAATGGAATTGTTTTAAGTTTCTCTGAATTTATTTTGATGTTGACTATTGACTTGCTATATATCGCTTTTATCGTGTTTACATATGCATTTTGTACCCTGATCTCTCTATGACTTTTAACAATCTCTATGATTACTTTTTGTCAACGGTTTTTTCAGCATCTAATGAGATAATCGTGATTATTTTTCTTTCAGTTTGTTTATATGGTGGATGATATTGGTGGATTTTTATATATTGAACTATATACCTGCATCCCTGGGATGAAGCCTACTTGATCATGGTGGATGATGTTTTTTATGATGTTATTCTTGTATTCAGTTTGGGAATATTTTATTGAGTATATATACATCAATGTTCATAAGAGAACTTGGTCTGAAATTCTCTTTTTTTTTTGTTGAGTCTTTGTGTGGTTTAGATATAAGGGTGACTGTGTCTTCCTAGAATGAGTTTGGCAGTGTTCTTTCTATTTCTATTTTGTGCAGTAGTTTAAGGAGTGTTCGTATTAGCTCTTCTGTGGAGACCTGATAGAATTCTGCACTAAAGCCACCTGACCCTGGGCTTTTTTTGGTCTGAAGAGTATTAGTGGCTATTAGTGATTGTAACTTCCTGTTATTTTGATGTTGATAGCGTTAATGTGTGTGTGTGTGTGTGTGTGTGTGTGTGTGTGTGTGTGTGTGTGTGTGTGTGTGCATGCATGAGCTTCCTTGTTTTTGCTGGTATGGAATTACTGATTCCCTGTGCTTTCTTGCTTAGAGTTTTCCTTCTTGTATTTTCTGTGGGAAGATATTGTTTAAACTTGAATTTGTCTTTAAATATCATATTTTCTCCATGTATAATGACTGAGAGTTTTGCTGGAAATAGTAGTCTAGGTTGTCATCTGTAGTCGTTTAGAGTTTGCAAAGTCCAGGCCTTTTGAACTTTTAGAATCTCTGTTGATAGGTCTGCTTTTGTCTGTTTCCTGGCCTTTTTCCTTTGCCTCTTTTAATATCCTTTGTTCTATAGATTTTTGTGTTTTGCTTATTACATGGCAAGAGGCTGTTCTTTTCTGGTCCAGTTTAATTGATGTTCTGTAAGCTTCTTGTATATTTGTATGCATCTTTTTCTTTAGGTTGGGAAAGCTTTCTTCTTTGAGTTTGTTGAATATACTTTCTGGTCCTTAGAGCTGGGACTTGTCACCTTCTTCTATTTCTATTATTCTTAGCTTAGGTCTTTTCATGGTATCCCAGGTTTCCTGGATGTTTTATGTCAGGAATTTTTTAGATTTAACTTTTTCTTGACTGATGTATCCACTTCTTCTATTATATCTTCTACACCTGAGACTCTTTCTTCCAACTCCTGTATTCTTTTGGTGATATTTGGATCTGTTGTTCCTGTTTTCTCTCCAAAGTTTTCCATCTCCAGGATTCCCTCAGTTTGTGTTTTCTTTATTGCTTCTATTTGCTCTTTTAAGTCTTGAATAGTTTTATTTATTTCCTTCACCTGATTAATTGTATTTAAAGGACTCTGTTCTTTAGGGGAATTATGTGTCTTTAAAGGCATCTACCTATTTGATTGTATTTTCTTGTATTTCTTTTAAGTGATCTATTCATTTCCTCTTTAAAGGCCTCTATCATCTTTATAGAGTTGGATTTAAGTTCATTTTCTTGTGCTTTGGTTGTGTTAGGATAACCGGGCTTGCTGTAGTAGGGTAGCTGTGCTCTGAAGGTGTCATATTGCTCTGGTTTTTGTTGATTGTGTCCTTTAGATGGCCTTTCGCCATCTGGATGGGTTTAGTCCCTGGATGTTTCTGTTGTAGTAGGTATAAGGAGAGGGCCTGACCTCAATGATCCTGGTGTGGCAGTCCTCTGAAGGGTACCCTTGGGCTGTATGTTTCCTGATGATGGTGGCCTGAGAGGTCGTGGAAGAATAGGGGGTCCAGTGGGGATAGCAGGTGGCTCAAGGCAACTGGAGTTTCCCAGAGGTCTCAGTGGGCAGGGAAGATGGGTGCGGGAAGGGAATCTAACCTGTGTGCTTTTGGGCCAGCAGGTATGATGAATGTGAACAGAGATGTGACAGGATAATGAAAAAAAGATTAAATTCTTTTTTTTTTATTATATACATTTCGAGTGTTATTACCTTTCCCGGTTTCCAGGCAAACATCCCCCTCCCCACTCCCCTTCCTTATGGGTGTTCCCCTCCCCCATCCTCCCCCTTGCCGCCCTCCCCCAACAATCTAGTTCACTGGGGTTCAGTCTTAGGGACCCAGGGGCTTCCCCTTCCACTGGTGCTCTTACTAGGATATTCATTGCTACCTATGAGGTCAGAGTCAGGGTCAGTCCATGTATAGTCTTTAGGTAGTGGCTTAGTCCCTGGAAGCTCTGGTTGCTTGGCATTGTTGTACATATGGGGTCTCGGGAGGCCCTTCAAGCTCTTCAGTAAAAGATTAAATTCTTAACAATTAAAATTTGAGAGAGATATTTAAATGACTGCAATAGCTCAGAAAATTATTAAAACCCTACTTATTTAGACTATTACCCAAATTATACCAGTGTTATGCTAACTGGCCTATTTAGAATTTAACAACTTGTGCTAAAGGGGTGGCTTAACAGTTAAGAATGTTTGTTGTGCAATCATAAAGAATGGAGTTCAGATTTCAGCACCCATGTCTTTATCTCCAGCCCTGAGTGGAGGTGGATACAAGTGAACTTCTTAGACTTGCTAATTACCAGAAGAACAGAGAAAAGCCTGAGCCCCAGTTTCAGGAAGAGACCTTGCTTCAAAGGAATGCATGGGGAACAAAGATATTCACACACACACACACACACACACACACACACACTTATATAAATAAACAGACAAGCAAATAAATAGTAGAATTTAACAACCTACTTTGACTTAAAATGTCAGTGACGTTCTTGTATGGCATTTTTTAGGGAGTAGAGATTGGAATTATTTAACATTATTTAATATAACACTATATTTATAACAATGTTTTTTATTCAATAGCAAAGAATACAGATAGGGATGGTGACAAAAAATATACATGTAAAGAGGAAAGGAATCAAATACAGTTCACATCTCAAGGATTATGTGGATACATTTTAGTCAACCCCAAAGACAAGAACAGAGTATCTCCATAAGTCCAACTGTAACTTCAGTCTAGTGTTGGTTTGGTTGGGAGGAGGAAGCTGGGAGAGCAGAAAAAGATATATATGTGTGGCATACATTCATGGTGTATGCATGCTGCTGGGTGTGGTTTCATGTTTGCAGGTGAGTCTGCATGTACGTATGCATGTATGGACTCCAAAGGTTGGCATCAAGGCTTTTCATACATTATTCCCCATTCATTTAGTCAAACAAAGTCCCTTAGTGAACTTGGAGCTAACCTAGTCAGCTTCTCTAGTTAGCCAGGTTGCCGAGGGAACCTCCTGTCTCTGCTTGCTGAACTGGCTGATTCTAATGAAGCCATCGTGTTCGTCTGGCTTTTATGTGAGTGTTGTAGATCTGAACTTCAGTTTTTATGCTTTCACAAAGAGCACTTGATTCACTTGAGTCAGCTTCCCGCCTGTTTACAGAATTCTTAAATGGGATTGGACACATAAGTACATAAACAGCTGTAGCTCAGATTCTAATTTAAGCAGTAGATACTTATCTGAAAATCATTATATTTGCATTAAATATTTAAATTAGGTTCCTATGTTTCTGTGAACTTCCCCACTTTATTTTATTCTATTCACATTTGAATATCCATACTGCCTCAGGAGTACAAAATAGCATCGTTGATCGGAAACTATGTGAACATTCTAAGAGGTGAATCGTTAGTTGTTGCTCTGACCTTGAGACTCATCAAATACAAAGAACTTAATGAGAACTGCAGGGGCATGGTGTTTCAATATAGTATAAGCACTTCAGAGTCTCCTGTTTCCTGGATCATACCTAAGGGACAGAGGCAGAAGATAGATTTGACTTTAAATGGCTGACACTCGGGCTCTTTTGTGACACAAAGACCAGAACAGTGGAGACCAAAGTCAGAAGACTCAGCCATCCATGTGATCAGTTACTTCTTTGTCCATACCCATTCCTGAAATAATACACTGACCGATGTGTCTTCTCATGTTTCATGATGGTTCTCAGGACTCCTATGTCTTCTCAGTCATTTTGCTTTATGTGAGATGTCTAAACAACATTCTAAAACTACCTATGATCTTAAAATAATTACTTTTGCAATGACATTCCCTGCTTTCTTTATTTGTATTTGCTCCTGTAGAAGACTTTAGATTTCTTCATGTGGGTTATAATCATTTCTTTTTTTAAAAATTAACTATAGTTCCCTTTCTTCTGTATGGCATTTAGGGAGAAATTGGAAAAGAAATGTACATCATCAAGCATGGAGAAGTCCAAGTTCTTGGAGGGCCTGATGGTGCTCAAGTTCTGGTTACTCTGAAAGCTGGGGCAGTGTTTGGAGAAATAAGGTATCTGAAAGACACCTTGTAAATGTCTAAGCCCATTATTTGTCATAAAGTGACAACTGTAGGTTATAAACTATATCAATTTCTACTCAAGCTTATCAAATGCCTGATATTCTGCTGAGACCATTGGAAAATTATCCTATCCTATCCTATCCCATTCTCCTCACCTGTAGGAAATAAAGACAATAGTTGATACTTCGTGAGTAAATATTAAATGAAAGACATAAAATATTTTAAAGAAATTAAGCTAATTTACCAACCTCTTTGATTTGTGCTATTGTAACTCTAATTATTAAGGTGATGAGACCAAAGAAGAATAAATAGGGTCAAGTAAGGAACAAGGAAAACAAGTGTATGAACTAGGGTTTAATTTGGTACCTGTTCATAATGGCATTACTACCTATTCAAAACCACTTTGTTAGCCTAACAAACCTTTTCTGACCACTAGATAACACTTCTACTTTTTCTTCTTCCTATTTATTTTGGCATGTGCATGTTAATTCACCATATGCTGAGCATTAATTACAAACTAGGTACTGACCTAGGTTCTAGTACTAAAGAATATAACAACTTGTTCTTTTTTCTACTCTATCCCCACTTCATATTAACATAAGAGTTTCCTTAGAATGTTGAAGCATATTACTTTTCTGTTGATACAACTGCTCTGTTTTTAAATATCCTCTTCCTTCTTAACAACTAGATGTGCATACCACTGACCTGTACTGCAGTAGTGGTAGGGAAAAACTTCTTAGAATGTCCAAGACCTGTATTCTTAGTCTATCTCCTGTTAGCTCCTTATGGGAAGCGCTTTCAAAAGTAATTTAATATTTCTGTGATTTAATCATCTCTGTTATTATCAAGGTAATAAAATATACAACAAACCTAATCTGAAACATTACAGAAATTAATTAGCTGACCTTCCCAAGGGCTTTATTCCCTGAAAAGTAAGGTCTATAAATACAAGCACATTAATTGCTGATATTATCATCACAGGAGGAAATAGCCTAAGAATAGAATGCAGGTGTTGCTGAGTTAGCACTACAAGGAACCAGGCACCCCTGACTTCAGTACCTTAAGTAAATCCCCTCTTTCGGATTTGGGTTAAAACAGTAAAGCCCTCATTCCCTAAGCCTGCAACAGTCTTCCTAATTCAAGCAGAGATTTTTGCCTTAATTCACTTCTTGGCTGTAGCTGAAAAAAGAAAGAAAGAAAAAAAAGGATGTGTTTGCCTTTCCCAGATGCTCATGGACTTCACAGATCCACATCTGTCTCCCAGACCTAGGCTCCAGTCATTTCTTACAAATGGAGGCACATCTGCCAAACATCCAGACACTGGAAAGATCTTGTAATAGTGTTTACTACTCAGAAATGCTGTGACCTTTGTTAAAATGAGCTAAATCTAGCACTGTCACGTAGCTTTTTACAGATTTCTTTTTTTCTTAGAAAAAACATAAGAAAGAAAATGGTGGAGAGATTTCAAGGACACAATATATATTAAAGCAACCATACACAACTTAAATGTAGATGTACAGCCTGTCATAGAGGAAACAAGACCACATTCCCAATTAACATGTAAAAAGTACTAACACCTTATTCTAAAGAAGAGGAGGAAGAGGAGAACAGGAGGAGCAGCAAAAGGCCAATGCCTGTTCTGACTCTATTCTTCTCACACGGGCAGAAACTCAAACTTCATACCACTCATACTTCAAAAACTAAAAAGCCACCTTTTCACCAACCCCAAACAGAGAGTAGCTCATTGTTCCTTGCTTCCAAGGTATTTCATGCACTGTGTTACAATTACTACTAATTTATAGTTAATTTGTTTATATGGGTTTTTCGAGAGACTGTATACCATTAAAACATAAAACTTAGCAGTTATTCATGTGTACATTGCCAACAACTATATGTAAATTATACAGTAATAATAGTTTTATTTATATCCCGTCTACATTAAAAATAATGACAGCTCCAGCTGAGTGATTAAATGTTCAAGTTCAGCTATAAGATTATTCACAGAAGGGTATGGAATACAAGTATAACACAGGGCCAATATGTCTTTCAGATCTGTCAAGTGTTTGAGGATAAACTTTGTGTTAACTAATACTTCACTTTAACAATGACAGGGGTAATTAACTTATAACAAGAAAAAATTGGCTTAGCCTCATGGTTTAGGAGTTCTGCATCATGATCAATCACCCCATGTTGAGACAGCACAACATATCAGGATCCTATGACAAAGAAACATTATTCACTTTGTGGCCAAGGTCAAAAGAAAAAAAGAGAAGGAAGGGGTTACAGCCTGAAATCTCCTTCAAAAATACAACCTTAATAATCTGAAGAAGTCTATCTTGCCCTCTTAAAAAGTCTACAGCCCCCATAATAGTCATCTAGAAGTCAGTCCTTTATTGCGTGGACTTCTGGGGGACACTTAGGATCCAAACTACCAAGGACTGAACTTGACTCGTCAGCAGAGTGTACAATTATGTGTACAATTGGTCAATCCTGCAGTTCCTACTGTGGGGTATAACTGTGGCAGTTATAGTATGGTAAAGTATACTCCATAAAGTATGTTCATGTGTTAACCATCAAAATATTTGAGTACGTCCTTACTTGGAAAAGGCAGATATCCTAGAGGTGAGAAGCTTGCTGGGCATAGTGGTGTATTATATTAATCTCGGTATTTGAGAAACAAAGGGAGGCAGACCTTTATGAGTTCTTGTCTAGATAGTGAGTTCTAGGATAGCTAAGGCTATTTAATACAAAGACTCTGTTTGCAGAGAGAGGGGAGAGGGAGGGAGAGAAGGAGAGGGAGGGAGGGAGAGAGAGAGAGGTTGTCATCAATGGAGAGGACAGAGCCACAGTTGAGTAAATGTCAATAAATCAGGCTATAGGCAAGCCTGAAATATATATGAAATTGTATTAATTAGTAATTGATGTGGGAGGGCCTAGACCATTAGGAGTAGTGACATCCCTGGGATGGTGGTCCTAGGTTCTATAAGAAAGCAAGCTGAGGGGGTTGGGGATTTAGCTCAGTGGTAGAGCGCTTGCCTAGCAAGCGCAAGGCCCTGGGTTCAGTCCCCAGCTCCAGAAAAAAAAAAGAAAGAAAGCAAGCTGAGCAAGCCATAAGGAGCAAGCCAGTAAGCATCACTCCTCCTTGGCCTCTGCACCAGTTCCTGCCTCCATGTTCCTCCCCCGCTTGAGCTCCTATTCTGACTTCCTTCAGTGATTGACCATAATATGGAAGCATAAGCCAAATAAATCCTTTCCTCCTCAAGTTGCTTTCGTCATGGTTTTTTCATCATATTGATAGAAACCATATCTAACACAGTTTCCAATCCAGTAACAAATATCTTTATGAAAGACAGGAAGAGAAACTGTCCTAAGACTGTGGCAAGAACTGCAGACGTGCAGGCACAGGCAAGAAATGCATATACATTACATATATACAAGAAATAATATCCCAGTAGAGTCACTGGCTAGAGCTCAGCCTAGCTGGCATGACTTTGACTATAAATTTGACCTTACTTTGTAAGGTAAGTTTTTATGGCTGTAGGGTGCTGTTTGGTGATAATTTATTACAGTAGCTGTAGGAACTTAATATAATACCCAAACATTTACAATTTAATATTGGAAAGTTTAGTGGAAACAGAGAAAAGGTGTACCTGAAATATCCTTGTGCTTTCCCTGCCATGACTATTCCACATCCAAGACCTATCCACATTTCCTCCTCAGTGTGCCTTAAATCACTGACATCTTACCTTCAGTACTGCCGCCATTTTGGGTTGTCCAAACCACCTCTACATCTGACTAGACATCGCCTAACCCCATTCTCCACAGTCCAGCCTCTAATCCGCAGTTGAATGATTGTGGAAAGCACTGATCTGATCAGATCTGCATCTTCCTGCCCTAATGTGTCCCTGCTATTCTTAAGAATAAGTGCAGAGGTCTTAGAAGAAATCTTGCAGCATCTGACCTGTCTAGCTGTCTACTTCAGGTTTTATGTTTAAACCATATGTCCTGCTAATCTCTTCTAGTCCCTTGACTGCCCTGCACTCTGTTTAGCCACAGGGATTTTTCTTTTTCTTTTTTGTACTTGTTATTACTTCTGCCTGTATACCGTATCTGTCTACCTCTACCACCACCTCCCTTCTCTACACACCTCCATGTGTGGAGTCTTTATGGATTCTCCACTGTAAGAACATCCCAAGTTTTCTTGCTATATTTTCTTGTCCAACTATACTCACTTTTTGGACCACTTATCTTTGTAATTGGATGTTCATTGGTATATTTATTACTTCATCACTCCCTCCAATCAGAAGTACCAGGGCAACCACTCATGACTGCTCCAAATGTGTGCCCAACCTCACAAGTCCTAAAGGAGTTAGGAGAGCTGGAATCCAGCACACATTCCTGGAACCTCCTGGGTCATGAGCCCTGGCTTCCATGCTCAGTCATGACTATGCTTTTACCTTGTAAAAAAGTCACTCTTCCGCCTAAGGTTTCTACCCACTGTACTACCTTTCCCAGAAACATTGCATTTCTCTAGTTTATGCACACTGCGAAGACCCCCCCCCCAACGTCCTATTAGACACCACATGTAGTTTGTCCTACATTTCTTCCTTGGCTGTTAAGACAATGTTAAGACAGTGTATCAAAAAATAGTTATTAGGGTCAACAAACCTTGACCCCTGGGAGCTCTCAGAATCTGAACCACCAACCAAAGAACATATAACAGCTGAAACAAGGTCCTCAGACACGTATTTAGCTGACAGACAGAACAGTCTTCATGGTTGTCCTGTCTGGCCTCAGTGGGACAGAATGTGCCTAATCTGGCAGAACCAAAGGTGTCCACCTTTCAGAGAAGGGGATGGAGGATGGGGAATGGACACGTTGAGGGAGGGACCATGAGGGGGAACATGATTGGATAAATAAATAAATAATAAAAAAGAAAGTTGTTGAATAAGTAAGTGCATAATCTTTGTTTACCAGTGACAGTTCAAATACCCATTATTTTGGTTGTGACTATTCATAGTCTGCCTTGTGGCCTTTGTCATTACCAAAAATAGCACTGCTGGATTTGTCTTTGTAAAATTACTTCATTGTTCTTTTGAACTCATTTCTTTCAGGTTTATTCCCCAAAGCGAAATAAGTAGGTCAAAAAAAGAAGAATTTCTGTAATGCCTCATGTATATGAGCAGATAATTTTCAAAAACAATGAGCACATGTACAATCCAATTAACATTGTATAGCCCTTTTCTCTCAGCGTTGCTGACCTCGCTTTATTTTTCCAATTGTTTTGCATTTTAATAGATTGTTCCAATTTGCATTCCTCTAAATAGTATGGCGAAGGGAACAGGTAGTCAATAAATACTTGCTAAGTGAATTCCTTTCCTAGGAGCCATTCCATGTTCATAAATATTGTCATTTACCTTCCATATTTTGCTCACTCTCCACTCCTCTTGACAGCCACAATACGAGTTATTCAATAGACTGCATGGCCTAAATTGCTTAGGTCTCAGTCAAAATATTTAAGAACTGACTTTTCTGGCTGAACTGCACATTCTGATGAATTCTTTCTATTTATATTAACTTTATATCACTGTGAAAAGGTCAAACATTTCGAAAGCTAATATTGAGTTTGTCTCTTCCCTTTGTTTTTATTTTTCTGGAACAGTTTCTAAACACATACCAGAGAAACAACTAGTTCTTCAGACAATTCTCATTTATATTCTTAGACTTAGTCCTGTTACTCTCTTTTGTAATTTTGTCTTCCTTTTATTAAAGACTGAAATAGTGAGTATATGAATTAACAAGAATAGGAATACTTGATACTATGGAATAAAGCCCTACATTTCTAATTTTCTCTTACCTCAAATGTGAATAAACCCTGAATTTAAAATTTAAAGTAGTAAAATTACTTACTACTTTCACTATGTCCTCTATAATGTGGTCTCTGTCTATAGAGATCCTGTTTGACCTCATCACAGACTTATGAACAATTATACAATCAATATCATTTTTATATGTGTTCAAATATTCTCAAGACCCCTTTGGAAATAACTCAATGTAATACTAAAGTAGGCTCTTTACTGCCATATGAAATACAGTACAGGGATTAAATTTTTTATTTGGGGTGTGTGTGTGTGTGTGTCTGTGTATGTGTGTGTGTTGTATAATGGATGACACAGACGCACAAGCGCATGCCCAGGTGTTATCAAACAGAGCCCAGAACAGGTCATTAAGTATCTTCCTTAGTCAGTTTCCCCCTCACTGCCTTGAGACAAGGTCTTTCATTTTCAGCTAGACTAGTTGGCCAGTGCGCTCTCGGGATCTCCCTATCTCTGAACCTCAGTGGCAGTGTTACAGTCATTCCCAGCCATGCCTGTTCTTGCCTTGGGGTTTTTGGTTTTTAATGTGGATGCTGGGAATTTGAACTCAAGGCCTTATGTTTGCAGAATAAGCCACCTTCCTAGCCCAATTCCCTTTACAAATCCTAGCCATGGTTAGAAACCACTGAGACAAATTAATGATATAATTAAGCAAGAAAACATCGTGGCTTAGTTTTGAAAAGAAAAACACTTTTAAAATGAAAAGCTTCATATGAATAAATGAAATTGTTAACCACTGTGATTCCAAAGAAACAGACAAATGTACTCTCATTTGATAAGTATTTTCGTACCAAAGTAGGCTTGTAAAGTATTCCTTTGACACTCGAAAGGAGATTAATATTCAAG
Source organism: Rattus rattus (assembly GCF_011064425.1). NCBI lineage: Eukaryota > Metazoa > Chordata > Mammalia > Rodentia > Muridae > Rattus > Rattus rattus. The sequence continues at coordinate 124,221,718 of NC_046154.1, read as the reverse complement.
ACATAAAGTGATGCGTGCATCTTGCTGTTTCCCTCCGCTCTTCCTTAGACCTTCACCCAGATTCCTTATTGCTCATCCTCTTGTCTATTAGCCAATTCCACTCTGAAACAAGACCTGACCGAAAAAAAATAGAACCGGATGTTTGACAGCTGTGAAATCTAAACTCAGACTTTGTTAAAAAATTCAAGTGTGCACAAGTTCTTCAAATATTTAAAAAAAAAATCTAGGCTACTATGTACTTGCCATTTAGCATGTCCTTGATGAAAATCAAAGCTTCTGCAAAGAGCAAAGACACCCAGGCAGAGGTGACCCCAGAATATCCTCTGATGTTTGCTCACCAGCAAAAGTTTCAGAGAATGTATTCTTAGTCCAAGTTGGAAAGTTGTCAGGAACAAAGTGTTTCCTGACAAGATTAACTAACGTCTCGGGAAAAGTCCAGGGGATCAGAGCTCCTGTCCCCAAATATAGCTCAGCTGGAAATTTGCTTAATGAGAACAAATATTTGAAAGTTTTAGTCACTCAACAATGGAGATGATGCTTTCTCACACATGACATTTAGAATTAGTTTTATTTCTATTGTAGGAAATACATGAGAAAATACATTTAAGGCTAGGAAAGTCTTTATTTTAGAAACATTTCTGTTTCCTGTAGTTATCAAAGCTGATATATTTCTGAGTTGTGTAAGAGAGCTGACTAAATTTACACCTCGTGCCAAGACTTGTGGGTAAGTTTTGTCTGAAAGTACTTGTCTGAAACTGCTCCTTTTTTCTCCACCAAATATGGCCACAGTGATGGACAAGTGCCATAAAGGACTCTAAAGCATTAATTGGATTAATTCACAGAGCAACTCGTGAAGTTCTCTGACTCACAGTAAGCATTGGATGTTAACTAGGAATGCTCCTGCCGTCAACAGTATTAACATTTGCTAGTCCCACTGTCTTCAAACACACTTGCTCTTCTCCTAGCTACAAAGAGCTTGAGGCTGCTGTTGTACCTTTGCAACCAGCTCATTATGGTTGTGTCATGTCTACGTGTTCTTTTAGGGCTTTTCCCTTTTTGATTTTATAGTGAGTTCTGTATCTTTTCCTGAAGGATTGCATGCAATAGAATGTGTATTTATATGTGATCTCATACACCACAACCTACTTATCAAAGCTCAATAGTGAGTTGGATCTGTAGGTCAGAGGTAGATTTCTGACTTAGCAAACTCCTTTAAGGTCCTGGATTCAATCTCCAGAATTGGACTAATAAAGAGATAATCCCATCAAAGGAAGTGCTTGAAAATTATTAGTTCTCAAAATATTGTAAGTGGTCTCAGGGATAATGGCAGAGCAACATGAAGAGAGTTGGGTTTCTAGAATGCTCTGTTCTGAGTGATCGTGCTCTACCTAGCATAGTACTCTTACTGAATTGTGTTTGAAAACTATATGAATTAATATACTAAGAGATATTCAGAGAATATGGCTCCATCTATCACTTCACAGGGTGGACGTTTTATTAAGTCCTTCGGGAGATAACTCTGCTTCTCTACAAAAAAAAAAAATTATAGTATAAACGATTTAATGTGAAATTTTTAAAAACATGTGGCAAAGTTTAACCTTTACATAACTTTGACTTGTTCCTACTGTTTTCCTTAAGTTTCTACATTCAGTGTCTGCTCTTTGTAGTCTGTTTCCCCTATGAGTACTCCTAAATACAGCTATTCTGCAAGAGAGAGCTGGGTAGGTTGTACACTGCACAAATTCAGGGGTCTCCAACCACACTGGACTTTGTTCAGCACACAATTTGTAATTTCATGTGTGGCGTCCCTGATACAAAGCTTGAAATAAGTAAACGACTAAGGACTATCTACATATTATCACACTTACTCAAAAAAATATACTTGCACACACATACATATGCACAATGTATATGCCAAGACCTCTTACACTTTTTCTACCCTTTAGCCTATGACTCTTTTACACCACCAAATGTATGTAGGTATACAAAATAAGTATAAAAATGAAATGTTTACTGGCAATCATAAAATATCATTTATTTAGACAGGATCTCACTTTGCAATCCTGGCAGGCATACGATTCTCTGTGTTGATCTAGTTGGCCTCAAACTCATAAAGATCCACTTGCCTTTCCTCTCTAAGTGCTAAGATTACAGGCATGCACTACCATTCACAGCCATGAATTCAAAAACAAACAAAACTGAATGTCTTGGGGGTTGGGATTTAGCTCAGTGGTAGAGCTTTAGGAAGCGAGGCCCTGGGTTCGGTCCCCAGCTCCGAAAAAAAAAAAAAAAAAAAAAAAAAAAAACTGAATGTCTTTATACTTAGTATATTAATTCATCATCTTTTTGGTTATCTGCAATTGTACTTTTTGGTAAGAATGTCGTGAGAAAGCCCAAATAAGTAAATAATGTGGTCTAGTTATATGGATATATCTTTGGTCTACGTATTCAGTTTCCCTGAACCTCGGTTACCTAGTGTTTAAATATTGTAAAATATCAGCTATGCTAAAACAAACAGTTCTTTGTTATACATATAATGTTTACTATTTATGAAAGTAGAGGCACGTTTCCATATTTGTGAAGTAAATGTTCTTGTTCTTGCTTATTCCAAAGTAACATTAAATCCTGGCTGAATATTTGATACCATAACACAGAGAGCCTCTACACTGGTTTCAGAGTTGATAAATATTGTAATTCCATATTCATAAGTGCTTGAGAGTGAAGATTTACAGCAATACATAACATAAAATGACAAAATGTGTTTATGAATATTCTAAGAATTCTTGAAAATTCTGTCCAATTCCATCCTAAAATTCATTGAACAATTTTTATACAACTCAAACAGCAATTTTTAATCAAATATTCCAATGTAATTCAAAGACACTACTAATTTGATTCTTAAATACTTAGAAATGATGGTGGTAATGATGTTTTCTGGTTTTAAATTCTTATATTTTGATAGGTGCATTAAACTTCGAACAGTTAAAACATGCCATTTCAGAACATACAATTTTGCTTTGAATCCAACAGAGATGTTGCTGGCAAGCACTTGTCAGTATTGCATGGCCTGACCAGTAAAATTATGTGATTGATATATTTTGTGTTTGGTTTTCAATTAATTGGTGTTGTGTGATAAGAAAACATTTTTGGCTGTCAAATTTTCACAACCACTCAATTCAGTCATGGGACCAAATATAGGGTCATAGGCCACAGTTTAAGATGTTAGGATATATACCAAATGTAAATGTGAATGTGAACATAGTTACATACGTGTAATGACGAATCTTAGTCCTTTTTTTCTTTTTTTTTTTTTTTTTTTTTTATTGTAACAAAATTCCCAAACCTGGAATACTTGCAAGGAACAGAAATTCATTTTGCCTCTCAGGTCTCTGAAGTTCTTCCCAAGCAGTGAAGTCTTAGTAGTAGCATCTGCTGAGAGCTCTAATCATAAGATGGCCAAGGTGTCACATGATGAGAGAGCAAGCATGTTGGTGCTTATTAGAAAGCACTTTTTTTTCTAATTTTCTTTTGAGACAAGCTCTCACTGTGTAGTGATGGCTAACCTTGAACTCACTATGTACAGCAGGCTACTTTGCAACTCACAGTACTCTATCTCCCTGGTGCTATTTAAATGTGTGATATCACACCCTACTGGAAGCTTCTTATTCTAATGGATGCCCCGCCCTGGTGACCTCATTAGCTCCCCAAGGTTCTACTTCCAAATACTATTAATGTATCAATTTAGGGATGTTTTTCTAATACATGAATGTTAGGAAATGGGCAACAGAGGTGTGTGTGTGTGTGTGTGTGTGTGTGTGTGTGTGTGTGTGTGTGTGTATGTATGTGTTTAAGTTGGTTGTAGACTCACAGAACTACTTCAGTTCCTGCACCTACCTCTGAGTGTGTAATCACATATAACAAACGAGGGTTAAGAATTCATAGGCAAATGGAGGGAACTGGAAAATATCATCCTGAGTGAGGTAACCCAATCACAGAAAAACACACATGGTATGCATTCATTGATAAGTGGATATTAGCCCAAATGCTCAAATTACCCTAGATGCACAGAACACATGAAACTCAAGAAGGATGACCAAAATGCAAATGCTTCACTCCTTCTTTAAAAGGGGAACAAGAATACCCTTGAGAGGGAATAGGGAGGCAAAATTTAGAACAGAGGCTGAAGGAACACCCATTCAGAGCCTGCCCCACATGTGGTCCATACATATACAGCCACCAAACTAGATAAGATGGATGAAGCAAAGAAGTGCAAGCCGACAGGAACCGGATGTAGATCTCTCCTGAGAGACACAGCCAGAATACAGCAAATACATAGGCAAACACCATCATTAAACCACTGAACTGAGAACGGGACCCCCGCTGAAGGAATCAGAGAAAGGACTGGAAGAGCTTGAAGGAGACCCCATATGAACAACAATGCCAAGCAACCAGAGCTTCCAGGGACTAAGCCACTACCTAAAGACTATACATGGACTGACCCTGGACTCTGACCTCATAGGTAGCCATGAATATCCTAGTAAGAGCACCAGTGGAAGGGGAAGCCCTGGGTCCTGCCAAGACTGAACCCCCAATGAACATGATTATTGTGGGGAGGGTGGTAATGGGGGAAGGATGGAAGGGGAACACCCATAGAGAAGGGGATGGGGAAGGTTAAGGGGATATTGACCCGGAAACCGAGAAGGGGAATAATAATCAAAATGTAAATGAGAAATACTCAAGTTAATAAAGATTGAAAAAAAGAATTCATTAAGGAGGTGAGAGGGAGGGACTGAGAGGACAGGAGAGGGAGGGGAAGCTGTGATCAGGATGTAAAATAAATAAGTTCAATCATTTTAAACATAATCAAGAATCTCCCTGGTTGAAACTTCTTCATAACTGATTGCCATAGTCAGTTTCCCACACAGAAAAAAAGAGGTTTCTGTTTTCAGCAAAAGTGATTAGTAATATTTCATAAATGGATATATGAAGTGGTGATTTAGTTCCTAATCCTGCAGCCTTCTCACATAATGGTATCATGCTTTGATGGTGTGTCTCTTCCATTCCCTCTCATTGTCTGAATACACTGTGGGGTTTAATAGTTCCATGGATGAATAGAAGATCAAAAAAAAGTCCTTGAGCTATCTAAGGTAACGGCAATGAACAGGCCCAGGATTAGAATGAATTCCTTTATTTCCTCAAGTATTACTCAGTGCAAGCTTCTTTTTAACCCGGAGACATTTAACTGTAACATCAACTCTTTGTCCTCTGGTATGGAGTCTTTAGGAAGCTCTACATGAAATTGTGGATATTAAGGGAGGAGCCTTCTTACTAAGCAATTTAGTGAGTAAAACTTTCCACCCATGGACTGCTGGGGAAGCATTTTGTGGATAAGAGGGAAAAAAAGATGCTATTTAAAACATTGCTGAGAGAGTTTGGGCAAAATCCATCTGGCAGACATACTATTTCTTCCGTTCAGAAACTCATCAAGCACTCCAAACGTGCAACCTGTAGGCAAGTTTAATTAAAGCTTGAGAACTCTCAAAATAGCCTGACATTTAAATATGTTATTTCCGCTCTTGCATAGTCTGGCGTGCTCACAGAGGTTCTCTGGGTGTAGATTAAGCTCCCCAATGACATCCTGCCCTGCCTAACTACTTGATTACTCTGTATTAAAAACCACAGGAGTGTGAATGAAAACTACCTTATTGAATCCATGTTCTTCCACTTAATCGACAAGCGGGAAGGCAGATAGAAACCTGGGAAGATGAGTTAGTAAAATGATAGATGATAGCTAGCTAACTGGGTAGATAGATCATACATACACATGTTAATGCATGGAATGCTACATAGACATGTAGAGGGATGCAATCAAATGTGTTCCTTTTGTATTCTCTGGCAAAAGCAGTCACTGACTAACGTAACCATGCACTAACCCAGTCACAATGAAGGATTCTAAATACATATATTTTGTCTTGAAGGAGTAGTTTAGTTCTACAGTGGTTTGGAGAACCCTAGCCTTCATTTCCCAGCCCCCAGCTTCACTGTTAGGTGGAGTTAAGTGGCCAACTTAGCATTAGGTCCTCTTCCTTGCCTTTTTCCTTTTGCTCCGGTGTTTGTTTCTTGCTTTACTTTTGAGGTTGTTTGGAGACAATGTACTGTTATGTACAGTACTGACCTGGCTGACCTAGAACTCGTGGTCCTGCGGAAGCATCCCAAATGCTTAGATTATATGCCAAGTACCCAATCCAGCTCAGCTTCAGCTGAGCATTTCCCATGATTCCTGTTTCTCTCCTTTCTTAACATAAGAATTATTCTTAGCCTGGTACAGTGGTGCATATCTCTGACCCTAGCTACCCATTCACAGTGCAGGAGGATCATAGTTTCAAAGCCAGCCACAGGTACCCAGTATTGCCCAACCTCAAAAATGAAAACACAAATGTGTAG